>NC_056751.1:701811273-701876744 GCF_019279795.1 Protopterus annectens | reverse complement strand
GGGGTCCAGTCAACAAACCTGTAACACATAGCATCAACCCCCCCCCCCCGCTAGACCAGTGAAACATACAAACACACAATAAAAGTAAACACACCACTGCTTCCAGGACTACAGGCAGGATACTACCAGTGGGAGAGACCCACCAAGTCTAATCATGAAACAAAGACACAAATGTCCCTTGTGGGACACTCCAAAAATTCTATGATTTTCAGGTTTCCATCCATTATACAGATGTCCAACGGCAGGCCCTGCATGTTCTCTGTGTACAAGGTAGGGGTCCCGAGAAGTGGGGAGTCGGTAGTGTGTACTGGTGTGGCCAGACCCGACCTGCACCTGGAGTAAGGAAGAGTGCTGAAGAGGATGTGCATTTTGGGAGCTATGGGTATGAAATTTTGGGCCTAGCTGTGCAGGTGTTGGCTGGAGTGGTTCTATGTGGACCGCCCCAGGGATGTAAAGCAATAGTATGCATTGGGCAGAACCGATGCCTAACGAGCAGCCACGCCTGGTATGAGTCCCACTGCAGCAAATTCTAGTTGACATGGCAAAGGACGGTATAACCAGATGTGTTGTTGCAAACCCACTAAATTACGCCAAAGAACTCCTGGTCGCAACACCCCACTGTAGGCATGTAAGCCAGACTAATTGGCATCACAAAGTATTATTGCTGCCCATACCTCTCAACTGTCCCTGCTATAGAATCCAATATTAGGTCTGTCCCTGTTAATCCCCCTGAAAACTGGTGAGTGCTGAAGAAAAGGTGGTGAATTGCCCTTAATAAATAATTATAGTATTTCCGAATTATAGACGTTTCACGTCAGAAAACCTATATTAATCCACATTCTCTTATTCTGCAAATGTTTCGCGTTAATACGACAAAGATTTAGAAAATGTCCCTGATTATTTGAGCAGTTGTTCCTGATTCTGTTCATAGGTAGGTACTAGGCTATCGGCCCTAGGGCCTGTACAAGCCCAGCCAAAAAAGTACCCTGGCTTTTGCCACCCAAGAAAATTATTTTCCTGTGCCACTGTCGAGCAGAGCCATATAGGTGATCCCCGGGGTGAACTTCCTATTTCCCATCCTATCATCAAGATTTTTCTTGAAGAGTGCTAATGAGGGGCTTTGTTTGATATAGATAGGTAGTTTATTCCAGAGTTTGGGAAGTCTCTGGGACAGGAATCTATCCCTCCGGCATGTTCTGTTTATTGTGGTGAAAAGGTTTAGGTCCCTAGAGCATGTAGCTCTGAGGGATTGGGATTTCTTTAAGTGGAGCATGTCCAACAGCTCTGGGTTTGACATAGCTTTGTATGTTAGGCAGAGATCACCTGTGAGTAGGCGATATGCGACGGAGTAAAGCTGGAGGTTTTTGAAACGGTCTGCATAAGGCATCTGTTTGAGGCCGGTAATCCTCTTTGTGAGGTATTTCTGCAGCCTTTCCATTTGTAGATGTCTTGTGAGGTACATACCAAAAGGGGCATTGTACTCTATAATGGGTCTAATGAGTGATGAGTAGAGGGGAACAATGACCTCTTTTTTTTTCTGGATGAGAAACCTTTTGTGATGAGGTGTGCCATGTAGAAGGATTTCCTGACTACTGTGACGATGCGATTATCAAAGGAGAGACTACTGTCCACCTTGTGTCCCATGGTCTCTTATCACACTTTCAGTGTTAAGTATACTACTGCCTATGTTGTAGTTCATGGGTACAGAGTTTTTACCAAAGGGGATGACAATGCACTTTTTGGCATTGAGCTTGAGGCCATGGCTTTGACACCAGGCATCTGTCTCAGTGAAGCCCTTTTGTAGGATGTCCACATCATTAGGAGTTTTGATTATGGCTCCTAGTTTGCACTCATCTGCAAACTTCGTTAGCCTGTACTTCAGAGAAGTAGATACCAAACAGGAGAGGACCCAGGACTGAACCCTGTGGTACTCCACTTGTCACTGGTCTGAAGTCGGATTTGGAGTCTGCTATTTTCACAGTGTGGGTTCTGTCAGTGAGCCAGTTGGCAACCCATCTTGTGACATAGGGATGTATACCTAGTTTAGTGAGTTTATCTATAATTCCAGAGTGGGGGATGGTGTTGAAAGCCTTGGCAAGATCTAGATAGGCTGTGTGAACCACCTTACCCTTGTCTTCGGCTTTTGTGACTGCTTCAAAGAAGTCTATCAGGTTTAGGAGACATGATCTGCCTTTTACAAACCCGAACTGGTTGGGGTCCAGAGTTTGGAGATTACCAATGTCTTTGTTTATAAGTTCCATGATGATACGTTCCATGGCCTTGCAGACCAGGCTCGTCAGGCTAATGGGGCGGTAGTTCCGGGGGTCCATGTTGGCTCCCCCCTTGTGGAGTGGGATAACTGTCGCTTTGCACCATTCAGCAGGCACAAAACCTGAGGTGAGGCTATGATTGAACATGGTACTTAGGTGGGGTGCCAGTTCGTTCTGTAGTTCATGTAGAACGCAGCCTGGGATATTGTCTGGTCCCATGGATGCTGTGTTCTTGGCTTTGGAGAGTGTGGTTTTTACCTGTGCAGCCGTGATTACAGGAACTTTGCATTCTTCCATTATAGAGATAGGTTCAGTGCTAACTTTACCCCCTCTCTCACCCCCCTAAAGAACCCATCTACCAGGATGTTGGCAATATCAGTTGGGTCTGTATATTTAGTGCCATTGTGCTGTAACTCAGAGCACACCTGAGTGTTGCCATTGAGATTCTTGACATAGCTATAGAATGCTTTGTGATTGTCTTTAGAATCAGTGGTGATTTTGTTTTCATAACTAGCTTTGGAGGATTTTATCAGGGATCACAGCTTCTTACTAAGGTTGACCAGGGAGCTCCTCCACTCATGGGATTTTACTTTCTTTTGCAACAGTTTCTTCCTTCTGTTGTACAATTTGTTTATGGCAGTGGACCACCAGATTCCTTTTTTTGGAGGATAGCATCTTGGTTCTGTTTGGGATATCACGATCCATGCACTCATGTAAGTGCTTATAAAGTGCAATTGTGTAGGATTCAGTAGTCATAACTGTATTGTCTATCTGCATGGTTGTCATGAAGTTCACCACTTCTGTCTTAAGAAGCATGAAGTTGGCTTTGGAGAAATTTTTTTACCATGGTTTCCTTAATGGGGGGGTGGGGGCAGGATGTGGATATCTAGGGTAATTAGCTTATGGTCGGATCGGACCAATGAGGCATTGATTTCAGGTGTGGAACACCGGTCACTCATGCTGGTAATGACTAGATCCAGGATATTGTTGCCCCTGGTGAGGGTTTGGATAAGTTGATTCAGGGCATTGGAGTTTATGTATTCCAGAAAGCGTTGAGTGAAGGAGTTGGTACATGAGTAGTTTTCCCAGTTAATGGTGGGGTAGTTGAAATCGCCCATTATTAGGGTGTTTGGTTGAACCCTAATATTTTCCAGTACATCATGAAAAGAGGAGTGGGAATCTTGGGGCATGGTGAGTGATCTGTAGCAAGCTACAATTTGGATTGCAGTTTTGCCCAGAGTTAGTTGCACTTGGATAACCTCGGCTGCATTATGCTGAGCAACTAGCATGGAGGTGTGGATATCCTTAATGAATATGGACACACCTCCACCTTTGGTGTTCCGGTCCAGGTTACATGGCCGAAAAGTGTGGTATGAGTTGTAGCCTGGTAGTGCAGGGGTGCTCTCTGGAGCCTTGAACCAGGTCTCAGTCACTGCACAGATATCGATGTTCTCCATTTTAAGGAGTGCCTCGAGTGAGTGCATTTTGAGATTTAGACTTCAAGCATTGAGTAGCATCACCCTCAGTTTTTGCTTGCCTTTTCCTGTTAAGGTGGTGAATTTGTCATTTGAACCTTGCCTAAAAAAGGCACTATAGGGGCAGCAAGAACCTTAGCCAGTATCCGGTTCCCAGGGGTGACAGGTGTAGGCCATCTCTGGCAAAGCATCATGGTCTGTTGACCATGTCATCCCAGGCAGACAGATACTGGATCCCTTTAGAATGGCACCAGAAGCTTATCCAGTTGTTGAAGTCAATAATTTGTCCTTGTACTGCGGCATCCTTCTGGGTGATTGCAGAATGCTACTCAGGGCTAGGGTCATACCTGCCTGGGCTACAAGATCGGAGAGTGCTTCCATGTCTCTTTTCATGTAGTCCAGGGAGGTACGTCTCAGGTCGTTCACACCAACATGGACAATGACAGAGTCATATTTGTACTTGTTGTGGAGTAACCTGAGTGCGTGGGTTATGTGGCGGATCCTGGCACCCAACAGGCAGCTGACAGTAACCTTCTCCTTGTTTAGCCTGGTGAGTGGGACATCAGTGTGCCTGACTATAGAGTCACCTATGACTAGTGTGTTGGGTACGTTGTTTGTCTTATTGGCTGTGGTTGAGTGGCACACTAAGTCTGCGATCTATGTGTCATTTGGGTTGTGTTGGAGGGTGGAGGTTGCTTGCATTTCTGCTTTGGAGGTCTCTGTTGCTTGAGCAGATTATTATTGAGAGCCTCTGCGAATGTTTTTGTATTTCTATGTGTGGATTTTGGTGGTGTAGACGTAGTGAGACTATGTGATGAGTGTGGTGTGGTGCAAATGTTTACCTTCTCCTCATGACTGTCAGGTTCAGTCTTGGTTGGTGAGAGCTTTACCTCCAGTTTGGCTAGATAAGTGCATCTCTCACAGGTTGTAGTGTTGGGTGGAAGGAGGAGAGGGTTGTCTGTGTACATGAGGCAATTTCTACATTTCCTCAAGATGCCCAGATTGATCAGATAGACAGGGGAGAACAAGCTGACCCTTGGACATGCCTGAATAAAAAACTATTTTCCTCTAGATTTAGTGAGGAAAGTGAGTACTAGAGCTGTTTTTCTCAACACCAGTGAGAAAAGTAAGTACAAAAACTGTTTTCCTTTAGGTAATGAGGAAGATTGAGTGCTATAGTAATTAGTAGCTTATTTAGTGCTTACAAGTTCTGAATAAATGCTGAGTATGAATAAGCAAATTTAAGTGCTAAAACTAAGAATCTGTATCTGCACTAGACGAGTTACAGGACAGAAACAAGTGCAAATGCAGGCTTTCAAATCAGAAAGTTGAGAGAGATGGAAGATTGCCCAAATGGCCAATAATTACAAATTCTGGGCCAGAACCACTCCTTATGTGGTAGACAGGTTACCTAATGCTTACCACTCCCACTGATAAGCTAAAAGGCTTCCCTCCAACACAGAAAGGCTTGGGGGGCTCGGAAGCTTACAAACAGTCCTGGATACAGCAAATCTGTATCTGGAACACTAGTTACAGGAAAGGTAGGAAACAGGCTTACAGTAGACTTGCACATACCTCAGTACTGTACACACAACCACAGAATGCCCAGGCTATGTCCTCAGATATAACCCCTACTATACATAACGTGTAGCACTCTGATATCTCACTGGCTTGTTATCAGATATGCTGTCAATGACTATGGTGTACAGAACATATGCACCCCCTACTGCATGACATATGTACAAAGGTTGATAGAGTTGTGGCTGTAGGCACAAACACAGGGCCAATATTGACATGTTGCTGTAATACCCTCATACATATACCGTTGTAACAGGGTTTGTTGCACCATATGTCCTATGAGGGATGTGACGTCAGTAACTCTCCTGGCTGTCACCATCTACTGACTGCAATCCTCACACTACCTTCTGCATTCCACAAGATAGTTGCACCGTAGCTGACACATGAAACCAAAGGCACAACACTGCCCAGTCTGCGGATGACCCTGCGAATGGGGATCCCTCATATACATGGAACTTATATGACAGGTATTGTAACATGTATGACAAGCATATCCAGACACTGTTAAACCAACATTACTCCACATGCAGTATAGCAGCACTTACAGTCTGTAGTCAGGACAGGCACATCCCCCTCCTGTTTGTTGTCCTATTTCCACAGTGTATGTTGTTAGAGGTAAATCCCCAATCCATCTGAGATGCTGTTTGCCAAACAACAGATCGAGTTCCTGCTCACAGTGACTGTAAAGGGTCAACACCATGTTGTTCCTAGGTATTGGAGTGTGTTTCCATGCAATTGGCTATGGGACTGTTACCACAGCCGTTCCACATGCAATCAGCTAGGGGCAGGTTGAAATTTGTGCAAAGGCCATCAGTTGATTATGAACATCACTTAAAATATACATGCTGCTGCCTAAGCTTAGCAGGTGTGGGTCTCCAAATCCACCAGAGAGGGAGTGGGGGAGGCAGACAGAGGAAAGTACATGTCAGGGAGGGGGTGGTAGAATAAAACAGAAGCATGTTTGTGTCACACACCTACCAGCACAGGGTATCAAACCCCTGACAACTATGTAGTGCTATCACAGTTCGATGCAGTTATTGGATGCGCCACATGGGTTACCTGCTGTGGAGCACTCAGAGCATATATATGATGGTGAGTGACATCTGCAACCAGGATATGGTAGATATACGGTAGGTGACGTACACGTGCCTCTCTGCATGAACAGCTGCCAGTGTCAACACAGGCACACTCACACAGGGACGCACACACATTGACACACTTGGCAGGGCCAGGAGTGCAACTCATCACTAGTGGGATTGCCACAACACATCGATGTGCAGGTATCACATGCACCACACAGGTCATATGGAGGTCATATGGGCATAGATTATGATGAGGTGTCAGACATCAAACAGCATGCTTCAGTATGCCCTGGGGGGTTGTAGTGAGTGTGGATGTGGTCAGATGCACCATACAAGCCACACACGAACACACAGGGTGCCAGTCCTGACATGCATGGGTGCATGCCTGCACTGGTGTGTGGTGGTCAACTGTGCCAGCAGGCTGTACAAGGGAAGAGGATGGGTATACCTTGGCATCAGGCCACATGACAGTGGTTTGCATTGTGTCTCAGGCCAGTAGTTTCTGCATTTGCCCACACAGGTGGGTATTGCATCCCCCATCCAGTCACCTACATGACAGTTGAGTGTGGCCAATGCTGTGCATCAATTGTCATGTATATGTTCCTTACTCCAGAATGGCGTCTGGGATGTGCATACCTCCCACATGCATGTACAGTGACATGTGGAACTGTACCTGGGGTGTCTGGCCCATGTTTTGAACACAGATTATCATTGGATGTGCCAGTCTTGCCCACCTGTGGCAGGAACTGGTAATGGGCAGCGGGTTTACCCTGCACCTACATTGATAGCATGTTAACAGCATTCCCTGAGGTCAGTGTCATCTGTCCATACAGGGCATGTTATCAGGCATGGTATGTCTGTTGGGAGTCACATGTGAAGGCACCACGGGTGGTGCAGGTGTCCATTTGGAAACATGGTGGAGGTGCACTGTCTGCATGTACATGCATACTGGAAAGATGGGCAGGGTGACATGCCCTCTGTAGCCCACTGCTATCACTGCAGAGTTACTGTCAGTGGCCAATATGCAGTATACTACCCACATATTGGCTGTTGCCTAGGCATGTGTGTGTGCTCAGGGTAATAGTGGGGTTGCTAACTGTGATTGGCTGGCCTTGATGTCACATGTCTGGGTATGGCTTTGCACCCCAGCCTCTCAGCTAATTTGCATCTGTTATCCCTGTATGGTTGACATGGTGATATATAGTAGGGCCACCATAAAAGAACTGAGCAAAACCCCCTCCACATTGGCCACAGGTGTCACACACTCACAGTCACCTCTACACAGGATACGAGTTGCACGCACTCACATATGCACATCTGTCATGTCTCGGAGTAGAACCCCTACCTAACTAGTTTATTACACTACAGCACTACGCAGTTACAGTACGCACCACGGACATTACTGGAGTACTTCTTCTCCAAAGGTGTATTTCACAATGTATGACATCAGCAGGGTTACCAAAGTAGGGCATTTCAACTGTACTGCGAGTGACTAGCCTAAAATGCATTGCTCATTACACAGACAGTGAGATGCACACAAAACATCCACAACTGACATGTGTGGGTATAGAACCCCTGACTGAGGTCTGTATCACACTACAGCATGGAGCAGTTATAGGTCGCACCACAGAGATTACTGATGAACTGTGTCCCCAAAGTTGTATTTCACAATGGATGACATCATCAGGATTGCCACAGTAGGGCATTTGAAATATACTGCAAGTGAGTATTACTCCATACACACACATTGAAACACACACAAAACATCCAGAACTGCCATGGGTGGGGATGGAACCCTATCACAGTTCTAAATCACACTACAGCAGTACACGGTTACAGGACGCACTACGGAAATTACTGGGCTACACTCTTCCCAGAGGAGTATGTCTAGGTGAGTGACATCAGCAGCCTTACCAAGGTTGAGTATATGAATTGTATGGAGTGTGAGTAGCCTAAAAAGCATTGCTCTCTACTCAGACACACACACACACACACACACACACACACACACACACACACACACAGTTGCCAGGTCTGGGGTTAGAACACCTACCTAACTACTTTATCACACTACAGCAGTACGCAGTTACAGGATGCGTTACGGAGATTACTGGGCTATGACTTTTCCAGAGGTGTATTTCTAGGTGAGTGACATCAGCGGCCTTGCCAAAGTTCAGTATATGAGTTGTACGGAGTGTGAGTATCCTAAAAAACATTGCTCTCTACACAGTCAGAGACAGACAGACACACACACAAACACACACTCACACAGTTGCCAAGTCTGGGGTTTGAACTACTACCTAACTAGTTTATCACTACAGCAGTACGCAGTTATGGGACGCGTCATGGAGATTCCTGAGCTACGGCTCTCACAAAGGTGTAATTCACATTGGATGACCTCAGCAGGCTTGTCATAATACTACTATGAGGTGGGCAGTGTGTGCATGAGCAATAACGCATTCATGTAGGGGTTGACATGCCACATGCGGGCACACAGGGTCATATATCACAGGTACGTGCATACAGGTACCAGATGACTACTTCCTTGTGCAGTCATGCTGCACAGCTGGCACAAGCACCACATAGTCTGCTGATGGCTAGTATCTGCAGTGAGTGACATCTGCACCTCATGTGTTTGTGGCCCTTTGGCTGTGTGCTGGGTGGGACAGTCCCGGATGAGTCCTTGTCACGGTGACCCTCTTTCACACATCTATGTCAGTTTACCTTTGGCTTATTATTGTGTGTTGTCCTTACATGTATGTCTGTATTCCTATCCACTGTGTGTGCAAGGCAGGAGTGGTGCATACTGACATGTCTCTGCACTAAGAACTGTGACTGCCAGATATGTCTGGTCTGCTGGTGTTTGCAGACATAGCCTTCATGTCTGTGAACATGCCCAGTATGATCTTTCAGTATGTTTTTGACTGACATTGCCTTCATTCCTCTAAGCGTTTGAGCATGCCAGTATGGCCATCTGTATTGCATGTGTGGATCAAGTCCGGGTTGTTTGTACTGCGATGCTGACCTTTGTGTTGTACACCGACAGGTAGCATGCTGTGTCTGCAGGGTATCCATCGATCATTTGGCATGTACTGTTGCTACATTTCTGCATAGCGGGGGGGGGGCACCTGACTGTTTCTACATTTCTACATAGGAGTGGGGGGCACACCTGACTTTTACTGTAAGTGTACGTAGGATGGGGAGGCACACCTGACACTTTTACACATTTGCTAGGACTGTACTGGTATGTCGGGTACTCCATTTCAGTCTGTAGTCTTATCTATCGTGCTGGCTAGGGACATACCAGTGTACTACAGATCCTAGCTTTCACTGCCTACATATTAGTTTCTGACTTCCTAGCTTTCACATCTTGCATCCAACTGCCTGGCCTGCTGTAGTCTGTTTGTGTAGGCCTAGGGAGGTTACACATAGGGCTCATTCAGAGGCCATAGTACAGCATTTGTTTGTCTACACCTATCCTGCTGGCTGTAACAGTTGCTGGGTATGTGACCCCCCCCAACTGGCATGTGTGAGTCACTTACCTTGTGGGTGTCCCAGTATTGAGGATGATGCTGCAGGGCTGCCTATGTCAGATGCACAGAGTACACTCCCTATACATGGTTTAGCACAGGTAGTGTAATGTTTGGCATTCCTTTTACTGTATGTGCGAGTCAGAGAGAGGTGACATTCCCTGTGTAAGTGCATGTGCTATGCGTTACCTCTTTGCCAAGGCCAGGGCATACTGGGCACACCTCCTTCTGCCTACTGGGGCAGGCTCAGGTTGTTCCTCCTCCAAGTCACTCTGTGCCTGTGCAGGCCTTGGCAGTGGTGGGAGGCTGTGTGGCCCTGCCCCATGCTGTTCCTGCTGCAGCTGTTTCCACAGGATCATATTGTGTAGCATGGCACATACAAGGACAATTTGGGTGCATGTAGTTGGTGAGTACTGCAAGGCTCCACCAGATGTGTCCAGACACCAGAACCGAGGCTTGAGCATCCCAAACGCATGCTCTATTATGATTCGTGTTTGTGCGTGTGCCTCATTATGGAGTTCTTGTTTCTGATGGCTGTCATCGGCCATGGCTCCAGTGCGTATCCAGCATCCCCCACTAGGCGACCATGTGGGATGCACCCATTGGCAAATCTGTGGTACAGCTGAGTCAGATGCTAGATGTGGGAATCATGGTAGCTTCCAGGGCAGCCAGCACACACATTCATTATTATGCCCTGGCCATCGCACATGACTTGGCAGTTGATGGAGGGGAAGCCCTTGCGGTTGATGTAAACCCTATCCCGCTCACCGGGTGGTGCTTTCATGCATATGTGTGTGCAGTCTATTCCACCCACTACCTCAGGGTATTCTGCTATTTGATGGAAGAGATGCATATTGCTGGCCAACGCCTCACAGGTGATGGGGAAATATACGTGCTCACCGACATGTGCTGACATGGCATCTAGGAACTGGCGGAGTACCCTGGATGCTGATGTCTATGATATCCCCAGTTGGCCTTTGGAAGGTACCTGTAGTATTCGTAGGCCTACAAATACCTTGGTATCCACTGGGATGGGTTCCCCTCTGTTAGTTCTGTGTGTGAGGCATGGCTGGCACAGCTCAACAATCTGCTGTAGGAGGTCCCTGTCCACCCTATACCACTCCACTATCTCCAGCTCATGTAACCCTTGGTAGGTTACCCTGGGTCTGTACACTCTTCTCTATCTCCTCACTGTGGGTTGCTCAGCAGCATTCACATCCTCACCACCCTCAGCCTCTTGCACATGCTGGTTTATGATAGCAAATGCAGCCCCTGACATTATTTCTCTTGCTTTCGTTTTCTAAAATTTCCTCATTTGTATACACTGGTGGTGCAGAGTTATTGGGAATAACAAGGGGGAAAGGTGTTTGCATTGTTTATAGTGGTGGGCTGGGCTGGTCTGCTGCCTGTGTGATTGACTGCTTCTGATACATTTCACCTGTCAGCTAAGCTAGTTCTCCTTGGTTACCTTCCTACTGCTGTTTTCCCCTTCACATTGCCTTCCTGTTCATGCCCGGGGGTGCGCCATGGAAACTGAGTGCTCAAATGTGCACAGGGCTGCTATTTCCTGGTTTAACTTCTTTTTTCTTCCCATTAAACCCGGTGAGCGGTGCGCACACCCGCTTACACGTTGTAAAGAGTGCTAGGCAGGTTTAGACATACCCCTAGCTTAGCTGTCCTCAGCTAGGAGCAATCCAGAGCCACTTGACTCCAATCCGCTTACAGTATGTCCGACACACCCCCCCATGATGTCACGTATATCCTAGTCTTGCACCCAGCTATTCATACTCTTACATTGATGGGACCTGTCTCACATGCTGGGGAAAACTGGGATTCACTATTGTTCCCCTCATTTGCATAGGATTGCCTGCTAATGCATGGTTACATGTCCCACACTGAGCCTCCCCCCTTGGCAACCACTACTCAGTAGCCAGGTTGTCTTCTGCCTGCCATTGACTTGCAATATGTATTTTAGTTAAAATGCCCATTTTAAGTTTATTTTCTTATTTCCCCCGATCCCGTTTGCGCACTGCTGCTCTATGCTTAAACAGCTGAGATCATCGAAAAAATAGTAGTTTTTTTCATTTTTTTATTATTTGCGATTCCAATGCCTTCTACTTGGCCATTGGCATGATTGCTCAGTGATATGCAGCTTTATTTGGAGCTGCCATAGCTCCATTTTTGATTTTGCAGAAATTAACTCGGTTACTAACAGAGTACATTTCTGCAGATTGCACTAGTCTTGCAGTAACTATTGCAAGCTTCCTGGATTGCAAATTCACCTCATTTGCATGGATTTCTCCAGCAAATGAGGTGATTTGCATACCAGGGCTTGCTCAATGCAGGATTGGTGTTGGAGCTCTCGTGCTGGATCGTAAGGCAGACATATTGCCTGCGTGGGCTCCTGCTCTCATCTTGCACTCCATGCAAGCTTTTGAGAATCCGGGGGGGGGTCTGTTATTTTAGCAACTTTCTAAGAGTAATATGTAAAATATGTCCATATTTTGAGCCATTGTCCCCCCACTATGTCAGGCTTTGTCCAGATTTCTTGAGCTAAGAGATTGGGAGGTATGACTATAGCAACATAGATCATTGACACACAGATCATTCATGAATGTCTGCAAAAGATAATATAAGGTAGGTGTATGGGTGAAAAAGTGAGACATCGCAGTAACCTAAGTAACTCATGAAAAACTACATAGACAGACCTGCAGTATTAAATAGTTTTACTAAAACAACTTTGCAATATAATTGAGTAAAACTAAATACAAAATGCAACTGTTATGAAATAAATAAAAGGCACACAGATTAAACTGCAGTCAATTTCAACACCATAGCACTTAACAGGTGTCTCATTATGCCTATCAATTTGGAATAAATGCCTGGCAAAAGTCTTCTTTTACTGGAGCTAACATGGGGTGTTGCCATATATATGAAAGAAATCACCAAGCTTGCTAGACACCTCCAACAACTTGAATAAACATTCCAGCAAGTCTATCTAGGTTGTAAAACTACTTAAAAATATCTCACCAAATCAAAATAAATTAGTAAATAAATACAAATCTGGAGAGATGGTAGTATACTCGAGGACTCACATTATCCTTCCTCAGTAGTACTGAGTTTTTAATATACCTAGCTCTCTTTCTCACACCACACTAAATGTGTTGGTCTCAATTGTTTTCACTCCACAAAGCATATTATACCAAGGTGATGATGTTATCCATATGGTTTTGTGGCTGCTTTGCATCAAACCACCACACCACACAAAATGGCCAGTCCTCTGTCTTGACCGTGTATAATTTGATTTCTGTTAAATATATCCATATAAAGTAATTCTATAGGAACCAGATCCCCCCATAACTTTTATTAATTGGTCCTGCATTAAAGGAATAGTAGCCTGCATCAACAGTTCCAAGTATAACAATTTTGGAAATATATTCAAATGTCTTCTGTGTTGTTTAGTCTGTCTTATTAGAAGACGAGAAACCTTCAAGTCATGTATTAAAATTAAATTCAATTTCCACCTAGTTTCAGAGTCTTTGGATATCAATCCCTGTAAAAGTTTTAAACTTTTTGATCAAAATGTACATATATACAGCTCAAAATTTGGGACTGTCTGTCCCTCCATGCCTGTTGGGAAATTATTTATGTTCCTGGCCTCCATTGTCTTTTTGCTTGCCCAGATTAATACAGATGTAGCCTTTCCTAATTTACCAAAAAAAAAAAAAAAAAACATCGTAGAACAAGAGGAAGACTTTATGAGACATGTATTATTAAAGGAAGCACTGACGTTGTATTGCTTGTATCTTTTTCAATATGCAACATTTCTTTGCATTTTTGTTAGAAAAATCCTTCTCTAAAAGACCCACTAAATTAACCTCATGGATCATCATAAATTATCATGTTTAGTTCTGGCAAGTATAAATCCCATTTGGCCTAAGTGAATCAACAGAGAATATAAGAAAGAAATCACCTGGCATGCTGGTATTACACCTCCAACAACCTGGGCTGCCGCCAGGTCAGTTGGCCAATCTTTTAGCGAAGAGGGCAGTGGAAATGTTATAAGTATGGATGAGAATAGATATTGTGTGCTAGGAACCCTTCTTGTAGAGAGTTTACATCATTGCCTACTGCCTCTTCTTAAATTAAATTCCAAAAAAGTGTATTCCCTACCCTTTATTCTTGCTATAACCCCTTAAAATACTGATTGAAGTAATTTAACAAACCAGTCACGAAATATCAGGTACAATTATAATTGAAATAGGCACTGCCATATCAAACTGTCAAATACTTTTTACAGCATTTAGACTTGTTACTTGTAAAGAATGTTTCATTATAGTGGACTCTTCTATTAATAAGTAATTGTTTTCTCTGAAATTATCATAAATGGTTCTGTCAGGTACAACTCATATTTGGTGTAAGCATTCAATAGGTGGTGTATTCTGCCCAATGTTTTAGCTAAGAAAGCAGTGAAAGGTTTTCATAATTATAGCTGAAAGTAGGGATTGGGTATTATGAACATAAGTATGGTCTTTATCAGATTTTAAAATGACAGGAATTCTTCCCTGTGTCCACGATTTAGGGTCCGGCTGGATTAAGAACATGGCCATGACTATAACATTTTTCAAAACTGTTTTTAACCTCAGTATAATTTTTATAGACAAGCCATCAGGCCAGTACCTTTACGCAGTTTCACCAACAGGTAGTATACTTTATGTAATGTAAAATTCTTCATTAAGAAGCCTGACTGCAACTGATGGAAACATTTTCAGATGCACTGAATTATCAATTCAATTAATTCAGAATTCCTAACAGCTTGCATAGCATTTGCTGCATGTAACTGTTCGTATAATCTACCAGAACAGTTTAATACATCGCCAGGAGTGTTGCAGCATCTTCCTGACAAGCATCCCCTTATTTTAGTAACCACCCTATCTGTAATTTGCAATGCAAGACATTTCTCATTACCATGAGTAACCTCCAAGTTCCTTAATCTGAGAGGACTTGTAGTAAGGTCACTGTTATGTGTCAAAGAGTAGAAATACTGAACCAGAATGATTTACTAAATAAGATATATTATGGCCATGGAGTAAACTTTTCCTTGGTAAAGTAAATAGCATTTCTAGTTCTTTAATATCTTGAAATGTAAATGCGTTTTCTAACCCCATCAAAAGAGCCAGCATTTGTGTACATATAAAAAATTTAAGCCTCATTTTGTGTTGCTGCAAGAATCACACCACACCTTTCAGATTCTTAGCATTTGAAGTTAAGCAAATTTGGTTATCATAGTTAGCTTTGCTTCCTGTCCTTCAGGTGGACATATAAGTTAAAACACTTTTTTGCAAAACAAGTTCAATGCAGTGTCTATAAAACTCTTACATCTAAGTAACGCAACCAACTAACTTCCAAAAAGTCCATTCCTTAATCTGCATTATGATTTCTTAATATAGTTGGAATATCTAAAAAGTAGTAACCAAGGGATAGACATATCTAAATGAAAGTTTTTAATAATTTCAGTTATCTTTTGATATACATCAAGTGCGGTTTACTGTCTGTTCGCCATTCATAGCCTAATGTAATAATATAAACTCAGTTACATGCATTAAGCATTTCCCTCAAATTAAATATTACTAAATAAACAAATCCAGTTCAATACCTTTGAGTCCAGGTCCATATAATACAATCAACAAAACTCTAGTATTGTAGGGAAGATCTGTTTCATATTCAAAACTGCAGATTTTTTGACAAAAAAGACACCTAAAGCAGAGAACCAAATTAGAGTGGTTACACAATAATTCTTAATTGTTCGGTCAGGCATTCAACTTCTTTTTTACCAACAACAAATATAGATTTATTTCTATCATTCTTTTTCAAAAAAGGAAAAACAAGTTGCTTATTCTCCTGCCTGTTAACATTTGCAAATGCTCCTTCAGATGTATTTTGCAAAGAAACTGTCTTTAGGAAAATTTAGCAGTACCTGGTTGACTTTTTAGCTCTGCTTGCTCCTGTATATAAAATATCACTGATCCTTCTGGCAGATTCTCCTTCAGTTATGAAGGATATAGAAAACAAAATCTGATTTTTCCCTGTTTACATAGCTTAATGGCCGCTTGAAAGGTAGCTGTTCCCTTTCTCGTTTCTGTTATATAATGATGGTCACACAGAGCTTGTGTCTTCGATTTTCATTTTCCCTGAAGACTGCATTTTTAAAAATAACCTTCATTTTAGGTAAAAGATTGAAAAAATACAAAGAGTGATCTATGGATCCTTGCTCATGGATGTTGAGGGAGAAATGCTCTATGAACACTCTCTCTATAAAATTTTCTTTGGCAGGTACCCAAGTCTATTAATCTATATTTTCAGTAAAGTACTCAACACATATAGTACCCTGCTCCCACTCAGAGAAGCAAGTAGAAAACATTTTTACAACTATGTCAGCTTTCTGTGGCTGTTAAAAACCAAAACAATGCTGTCTTTCAGACAACCACAAACTAATACAAAATAACTGTAAAAATGGCCAAAAGCAAGAATAGACAATATATTAGCATAAAACAAGTAATAGAGGCTGCTGCTATGCTGTTAAACGCTCATACAAGCAGTATAAATCGAAATTGTAGTAAATCAAAATAGCAGGACTGAGCGAAAACAAGTGTAACACCTAAAGTTCAAAGTACTTTATTATCAATAATTAATAAGATAAGCGCTTTCGCTGTGTAGCTTCATCAGATCTTACATTCATTCTAAGATTCCACATCTTATATATATATATATATATATATATATATATATACAGGTTTTAAACAATTAATCAATCAAGTAAGTTAATTGGTATGATTATTTAAAGAAGCAGGCAGACATCAAAGACCTAGCTTAATATATAAATCTAATAAAGATAAAATTATTTAAAAACAATCTCATATATGAGGTATACATAAAAAACGTATATATAAAAAAGTTATATATAAAAAGTTATATATAAAAATGTATATCAGTTAGTACATATATATTTATAATTTAAAATAGATATTAATGTGAGAAAGTATGCTTAATGTCTAACATATAAGATTTCATATATATGTATGTATAAATTAATATAGTGTCTTATAAAATAAAATAAACACACTACATGTGGTAACCAAATCTATGACATAATGACATAGTAGTGATATAGAAGACAATTAGTTTACAGAGAGATGGAATACCTATTTCTAGGGGGTTTATCTAATGTTTCTATGCTGTCTTAATTTTGGCTTGATAGAGGCCCTATCATTGAGGCCTAGTCCTTTATCTGATCTTAGTAGAATTATCCATTCGGTTTCCTTACTCTCTGTATATATCTTAATGTCACCCCCTCTAGAGTTGGGAGTAATTACTTCAAGTACCTTAAACAAAAATCTATGTGTGTCGTCATTTAATGCTACATGCTTGGCAAGAGCATTATGTAGTGTACCTTTCCTTATGTGATATACATGTTCCCTTATCCTATCCCTCAGTGGTCGATTTGTTTTACCAACATAGAAGGATGAACATAATTGACAAACAGCTAGGTATATCACATGAGAAGTCATGCAGTTAGCTTCAGCTCTTATATTAAAAACTTTCTGTTGATCAGGATGAAAAAATTCTGTCTTGCTGTCTATGTAACAACAGAAATTACAGCGACCACAGCGTCTTGTGCATCCATTCTGTATAGATTTCCTATCAAATTTAGGATGGCATAGCATTCTTTTTAAGTTGTGTTTATTCTTAAAAATAAACCTCGGTGTTTCTCCTACTGTCTGTTTAATTTCTTCATCTATCTGCAATATACCCCAGTGTTTGTCTATAATCTGCTTAATCTCTATATGATCAGATGAAAAAAAGGTGGAGAATTTAGTGAAAGATTCACTCATATTTTGTTTCTCACTATAGATAGCACTGTTGGATACAAAGTATGGCATAGCTGAAGTAGAGCGTAGATTGTACACTTCGTCTATCTTAGAATGTATTTCTTTGACTTTATATCCTCTGTGTAATAGTCTAAATTTCAAATCCTTTATCTCAGTGTGAAAACCCTCTTCCATAGGATTCAGTCTGGAAGCTCTAATAGCTTATCCTTTCACAATATTTCTGAAGACAAAAGGAGGGTGCATACTGGATCTTAGAAGCAATGAATTAACATAACATGTTTTACGATGAACTCCAGTGTTGATTAAATTATTCTGTAGCCTCTCTATATATAAGTCTAGAAACTCAATTCTATCCTCTGAAAACTTCATAGTAAATTTACGACATGGTATTAAATTATTCATGATTAGGTATGTGGATTCAAGTTGTTGGGATGTCCCTTTCCAGAGAATAAAGACATCATCCACAAAACGTCTGTAAACTATCACATTTCTAAAAGAAATTTTGTAGAAATAGTGTATGTTCTTCCCAATGTGCAAGAAACATATTGGCATAGCTGTTGGCACAGGATGTGCCCATGGCTACGCCATCTTTCTGTCTATAGATGTTATCCTTGAACATAAAGATATTATTTTCTAAGACTAATTCCAGAAAGTGAACTATTAAGTCAATAAGTACATTTGTATAGTCACTATGATTTTTCAGGTACTGTAATGTATAATTCAAGCCCAATTCATTGGGAATCACTGTAAACAGTGACTGTATGTCAAATGTGACAAATAAATAGTCTTTAGTGATTGTTTTGTGTTGGATACAATCATAAAATTCTGTATGGAATTGTTTAGTGTCTTTTAGTACTATTTTATTTTTATTTAGTACAGCCCTCAGATGTTTTTCTACAAATACTGATAAATGTTCTGTAACCCAACCTCGTCCAGAAACTATTGGTCTCATGGGTGGGTTCTTATTGTCCTTGTGTATTTTTGGCTGTCCTTGAATAACTGGTATAGTAGGTGTTAAAATATTAAGATAGTCAAATAATTCCTTGTCAATCAGTTTGCTTTTGAAAATATCCTCTAGCGTATTCTTCACATATCTTATAGTTTCTATAACATCGTCTTTTGTTATTAAATCATAGAATTTGTCCTGCATCAATTCTGTCATTGCTCCGATATAATTTTGCATATCCATAACAACAATGCTGCCTCCTTTGTCAGCTGGTCTAATAACTATAGTAGGGTCTTCTTGTAATTGTTTTAGACTTACTCTTTCTTTATAAGTTAAATTGTCTCTCCTTTTACATCTTTTTTGCTCTACTCTATCTGCATAGTATACATGTAACTCATCTTCAGTTAACTTCAAATATGCCTCAACGAGTGGGTGATGGGTTGGCACGAAATCACTTAGTCTCTTAAATGTAAATGCTTCTGTTCTAGAAGTATTACTAGTTTGGGTTTAGGACTAGGCCTCAATGATAGGGCCTCTATCAAGCCAAAATTAAGACAGCGTAGAAACATTAGATAAACCCCCTAGAAATAGGTATTCCATCTCTCTGTAAACTAATTGTCTTCGATATCACTACTATGTCATTATGTCATAGATTTGGTTACCACATGTAGTGTGTTTATTTTATTTTATAAGACACTATATTAATTTATACATACATATATATGAAATCTTATATGTTAGACATTAAGCATACTTTCTCACATTAATATCTATTTTAAATTATAAATATATATGTACTAACTGATATACATTTTTTATATATAACTTTTTTATATATAACTTTTTTATATATACGTTTTTATGTATACCTCATATATGAGATTGTTTTTAAATAATTTTATCTTTATTAGATTTATATATTAAGCTAGGTCTTTGATGTCTGCCTGCTTCTTTAAATAATCATACCAATTAACTTACTTGATTGATTAATTGTTTAAAACCTGTGTATATATAAGAATTGGAATCTTAGAATGAATGTAAGATCTGATGAAGCTACACAGCAAAAGCGCTTATCTTATTAATTATTGATAATAAAGTACTTTGAACTTTAAGTGTTACACTTGTTTTCGCTCAGTCCTGCTATTTTGATTTACTACAATTTCGATTTATACTGCTTGTACGAGCGTTTACCAGCATAGCAGCAGCCTCTATTACTTGTTTTACACATTATATTTCTTGCTTTTCTGCTAACTGGGACAAGTGTTTTACGCAATATGACTGACATCGAATTGGGCTACATCCCAAGAGGTGAAGACCGAGGGAGTGAGGTAATGCGACCAAGAGGTGAAGACCGTGGGATTGAGGTATTGCAACGCAGATTTAAACAATACCTCAATGAAGTTATTAACGCTTTGTGCTTCTTTGAGAATGTGACTGCCACTGATGACGTGAATGAAGTTGCAGTTGACTCGGAAAGGCTGCATATACTACTAGAGGGGATTGAAAAGGATTTCATGAAGCTGAAACGCCTGCAAACACAGAGAATACATTTTCAGTTTTGCCTCGATCAAAACATTATTCCAAGAGGTTTAAGGGTTTTTACGATGCCTAGCCAGGGCAAGGATTACCCCGAGTTGCTAGTGAAATGGCAGACACTTAATATAGAGGTGAGTCAGAATTATCGTAGACTATTAATAGACTTTTTTATACTAGAAGAAAGTAAATTGATAGAAAGCATAAATGCGAAGCAACAAATGTTATATAGAGACTTTGCTGATGTTCTGGTCCAACCATTATTGGAGAACTTACTGGACTGTGTTTTAGCGTTTGAAAGGAAGCTACTACAACAAAAAAGGAATAAAGCTAAAAGAGACATTAATGATTTTAGACAAAGCCATGTCTTTATGTGGCCCAGACCAGGGCATGGACAGAATGAACGTAATGCAATGGTGAACAATGATAATGCTATGAATAGTTCACAATATGTAAATAAAAGGAATGTAGAGAATGTTACCTTATCTGACAACATTAGTAATGAAGTTAAGAAGAATATGTGTACTTTAAATGTTCCAAATAATAATGCTGGGAATAGTAATATGTCGACTTTAAATGTTCAGAGTACATCTTCTGCTGATGAGATTACAGAATTAAATGATGATGCTTGTATAGAGAATGTAGCAATCGATGTAACTGATAAACCCCACTGTAAAGATTTGATAGATGTTATACATATCATACACCCCAGTGTGAACTTAGACACTAACTTATATCCTAATGTTCACATAGTTAAAGACAAGACACCTCATATAAATCAAGACTCTGAGGCTGTGGTGAGACCAAAGGTTAAAACCACAGATAAATCTAGCAATAAAACAAATGCTGATTTGTTTTTTCCTCTACCGATACGCATGGACAAAGGCCCACAGAGGTCGAGGTCTATGAGTCACGGGAGGCAGAAGAGGAAATTTTCAGGAGACATTCCATCCAACCAAACTCTAAAGAAAATGTGGACGCACAAGAGTTAGTGCACAATATATCAAGTAAGACACTAACTTATGAAGATATTCAATTGTTAAGCAAGGGTCTAAACTTTATTCCAAGAAGTCACAGTAAACTAACAGACACAGTTACTGACTTGAAAATATTTTGCAGAAATGTTATGCTAAAATTCTTATATAAAACCCAAACTAGTAATACTTCTAGAACAGAAGCATTTACATTTAAGAGACTAAGTGATTTCGTACAACCCATCACCCACTCGTTGAGGCATATTTGAAGTTAACTGAAGATGAGTTACATGTATACTATGCAGATAGAGTAGAGCAAAAAAGATGTAAAAGGAGAGACAATTTAACTTATAAAGAAAGAGTAAGTCTAAAACAATTACAAGAAGACCCTACTATAGTTATTAGACCAGCTGACAAAGAAGGCAGCATTGTTGTTATGGATATGCAAAATTATATCGGAGCAATGACAGAATTGATGCAGGACAAATTCTATGATTTAATAACAAAAGACGATGTTATAGAAACTATAAGATATGTGAAGAATACGCTAGAGGATATTTTCAAAAGCAAACTGATTGACAAGGAATTATTTGACCATCTTAATATTTTAACACCTACTATACCAGTTATTCAAGGACAGCCAAAAATACACAAGGACAATAAGAACCCACCCATGAGACCAATAGTTTCTGGACGAGGTTGGGTTACAGAACATTTATCAGTATTTGTAGAAAAACATCTGAGGGCTGTACTAAATAAAAATAAAATAGTACTAAAAGACACTAAACAATTCCATACAGAATTTTATGATTGTATCCAACACAAAACAATCACTAAAGACTATTTATTTGTCACATTTGACATACAGTCACTGTTTACAGTGATTCCCAATGAACTGGGCTTGAATTATACATTACAGTACCTGAAAAATCATAGTGACTATACAAATGTACTTATTGACTTAATAGTTCACTTTCTGGAATTAGTCTTAGAAAATAATATCTTTATGTTCAAGGATAACATCTATAGACAGAAAGATGGCGTAGCCATGGGCACATCCTGTGCCAACAGCTACGCCAATATGTTTCTTGCACATTGGGAAGAACATACACTATTTCTACAAAATTTCTTTAAGAAACATGTGATATTTTACAGACGTTTTGTGGATGATGTCTTTATTCTCTGGAAAGGGACATCCCAACAACTTGAATCCACATACCTAATCATGAATAATTTAATACCATGTCTTAAATTTACTATGAAGTTTTCAGAGGATAGAATTGAGTTTCTAGACTTACATATAGAGAGGTTACAGAATAATTTAATCAACACTGGAGTTCATTGTAAAACATGCTATGTTAACTCATTGCTTCTAAGATCCAGTATGCACCCTCCTTTTGTCTTCAGAAATATTGTGAAAGGACAAGCTATTAGAGCTTTCAGACTGAATCCTATGGAAGAGGGTTTTCACACTGAGATAAATTGTTTGAAATTTAGACTATTACACAGAGGATATAAAGTCGAAGAAATACATTCTAAGATAGACGAAGTGTACAATCTACGCTCTACTTCAGCTATGCCATACTTTGGATCCAACAGTGCTAGCTATAGTGAGAAACAAAATATGAGTGAATCTTTCACTAAATTCTCCACCTTTTTTTCATCTGATCATATAGAGATTAAGCAGATTATAGACAAACACTGGGGTATATTGCAGATAGATGAAGAAATTAAACAGATAGTAGGAGAAACACCGAGGTTTATTTTTAAGAATAAACACAACTTAAAAAGAATGCTATGCCATCCTAAATTTGATAGGAAATCTATACAGAATGGATGCACAAGACGCTGTGGTCGCTGTAATTTCTGTTGTTACATAGACAGTAAGACAGAATTTTTTCATCCTGATCAACAGAAAGTTTTTAATATAAGAGCTGAAGCTAACTGCATGACTTTTCATGTGATATACCTAGCTGTTTGTCAATTATGTTCATCCTTCTATGTTGGTAAAACAAATTGACCAGGACTGCATGGATAAGGCAATCCCAAGCAAAACAAAGACTCTTTGTACCAAAGGCAAGCGTCCAGTCTGGTGGACCCCAGCCATAAACAAACTCTACAACAAAAGGAGGAAGCTACTACAAGATAGAGCAAAATCCTTAAAAGGTAAGACACCCTTGATCACTATAAGTAAAAAAACTAAGAGCTCTCATAAAATCATCCAAAGCAAATTTTGAGAGAAAAATAGCTAAAGACTCAAAAGACAATCATAAGGCCTTCTTTAGCTATGTTAGAAACCTGGGAGGAAACTCCCAGATATGCTCAGAACTAGTTCAAAATGATGTGAAGATTACTGATCCTACAGACATTGCCAACATACTGGCTGACAGGTTCAGTGCAGACTTCTCCCAAAAGGAGAGATATCTATACCAAGCGATTGCAGCCCCCAAACGTCTACAACGACCAAGTGAGAACTGCTCTCACCAAAGCAAAAAACACAGCATCCATGGGACCTGATGGTGTCCCCGGCTGTGTGCTCCACGAACTCAACGAGGAATTAAACCCAAAGCTAGGACAGCTGTTTAATCATAGTCTTACCTCTGGATACGTACCCAGGGAGTGGCGCACTGCAACTGTGGTCCCACTTCACAAAGGCGGTGCCTCCACCGACCCTGGAAATTACCGGCCCATTAGCTTGACAAGCCTTATCTGCAAAGCCATGGAGAGGATCATAATGGACCTCATAAATAAAGACATAGGGAATTTGCAGACTTTGGATCCATCCCAGTTTGGCTTTGTCAAAGGCAGATCATGCCTTCTAAACTTGGTTGACTTTTTCGAAACAGTCACCAAAGCCATTGATGAGGGAAAGGCAGTCCATACAGCCTACCTCGATCTGGCAAAGGCCTTCAATACAATACCCCACTCATGTATCATTGAAAAACTCATCAGCTTAAATGTTAACCCATACATCACAAGATGGGTTGCAAACTGGCTGAGTGACAGAACACACAGGGTCAGAGTTGCTGGCGCCATGTCAGACTCAAAGCCTGTCACAAGTGGTGTACCACAAGGCTCAGTCCTGGGCCCACTCTTGTTTGGCATCTACTTTTCCGAAGTACAAGCAAACACAGGAGGGTTATGGCTGACAAAGTTTGCAGATGACTGCAAACTGGGCGCCATAGTAGAAAACACATCTGACACAGATATCCTTCAGAAGGGTCTCACAGAAATGGATAACTGGTGCCAGAGCCATGGCCTAAAGTTAAATGCCAAAAATGCATAGTCATACCCTTCGGGAAAAACAAGGTTACCCCTAGCTACCAAATAGGTGGCAATCCACTGAGCACAGAAGAAGTTATCAGGGACCTGGGGACCCAGGTTGATAGTAGTCTGTCATTCGACACCCATGTAGCTAAAGTAGTTAGGAAGACCTTCTACATTGCCCACCTTATCATGAAGGGATTCTCATCTAGATCAAGGGAGGTCATAGTCTCCCTATACTCATCACTCATCAGACCAATGATTGAGTACAATGCCCCATTCGGAATGTATCTGACCCGACACTTGCAGCAGCTGGAGAGGCCACAAAAGTTCCTCACCAAAAGGATAAAGGGTCTCAAACATCTGTCCTATGCTGCCCGACTGAAAGAACTCCAGCTCTATTCAGTCGCCACCGCTTGCTCAGAGGTGACCTTTGCCTAACATACAAGGCCATGTCAAACCCAGATTTGATGAATATGCTTCACCTCAAAAATCTAGATCCGTCAGAGCCACAAGGGCGGAGACTTAAACCTCGACACGGCTATTAATAGGACGTGCTGGAGGGATAGATTCATCACCCAAAGACTCCCTATGCTGTGGAATAAAATCCCGGTATATGTGAGGCAGAGCACCTCGCTGGCCTTGTTCAAGAGAAATCTTGACCAATGGATGGGAGATCGCAGATATACCCCAGGGATTACCTCAGTGTCACTGCTCGACAGAGGCACAGCAAAATACTGGGTATAGTTCCCCATACTAAAGGGGTGGCGTAAGCCACAAAACTATGGGCTAGGCTTGTAAATGCCCTCGGGCAGATAGCCTAGTATGAACCTATGAACCTATGTATATCACATAAGGAAAGGTACACTACATAATGCTCTTGCCAAGCATGTAGCATTAAATGACGACACACATAGATTTTTGTTTAAGGTACTTGAAGTAATTACTCCCAACTCTAGAGGGGGTGACATTAAGATATATACAGAGAGTAAGGAAACCGAATGGATAATTCTACTAAGATCAAATAAAGGACTAGGCCTCAATGATAGGGCCTCTATCAAGCCAAAATTAAGACAGCGTAGAAACATTAGATAAGCCCCCTAGAAATAGGTATTCCATCTCTCTGTAAACTAACTGTCTTCTATATCACTACTATGTCATTATGTCATAGATTTGGTTACCACATGTAGTGTGTTTATTTTATTTTATAAGACACTGTATTCATTTATACATACATATATATGAAATCTTATATGTTTGACATTAAACATACTTTCTCACATTAATATCTATTTTAAATTATAAATATATATGTACTAACTGATATACATTTTTTATATATAACTTTTTTATATATAACTTTTTATATATACTTTTTTTATGTATACCTCATATATGAGATTGTTTTTAAATAATTTTATCTTTATTAGATTTATATATTAAGCTAGGTCTTTGATGTCTGCCTGCTTCTTTAAATAATCATACCAATTAACTTACTTGATTGATTAATTGTTTAAAACCTGTGTATATATAAGATGTGGAATCTTAGAATGAATGTAAGATCTGATGAAGCTACACAGCGAAAGCGCTTATCTTATTAATTATTGATAATAAAGTACTTTGAACTTTAAGTGTTATACTTGTTTTCGCTCAGTCCTGCTATTTTGATTTACTAATACATTAGCATAGACTAATGCTTATTTTCCACTTTTGTCTAAGACTTCATCAGAAAAATCAAAAATGTGAAATGTCCTTAAATCTTTACAGTTCTAATAACTGATCTGAATATGCAGACATAGCTTTTATCATATTCCGTAGCATTTTATGCAAATGAACAATATAATCCAATAATCTGGAAATACTCTTGTACAGTTCCATTATAATTTATTCAGATCTTAGTTGAGTACATTTTTTTTCTTATTATTTTTGGGCATGAAGTCCTGCCATATTCTAGGCTTCAGATTTATAGGTAACTGTAACACTTCTTTCACAGAAGCAAGGGTTTTACTACAAATGTGCATTTTTTTATATTAGCCAAAAAGGAAGTCTCATAATGCATGTCTGCATGCTGTCTGCCCTGGGAGGAGAGGTTTGTTGGAGCACTGGAGCAGCAGAACACACAACAGGGACTTGAGTCTGTAAAATATTGGATGAGGTGTTTCATTTAATACTCGTGAAATGTTCTAATTAGACATGGCTCACAGTGTAGGCCTGTATTAAGATGATTCAGAGTGGTTGTCACTAAGTTTTATCAGTTGCAGATGATACTACAGTTATTAAGAACTGCTCCATTGATGTAGAGTGACAAAGTCCTGACTACAGTCCAGTCGACTTGGGTTCAGTTAGCAGTTCAGGCATCTGACAGAGCAGCAGGGAGGGATGGGTTCTTCTGTGATCATCTCCTATAACTGTCCCTGGTGGAGGCTGGTAATGTCACTGTAGGAGGCATGGGCTAATGGGGTGAATAGGGTGGTGACAATGCTGTATTGCTGTGGAGGCAGGGTTATGTGCTGCATGTCTCCATTTTGCACCCATTTGTCAGAAATATCACAAGAGAATAAATGAAAGGGAGCAATGAAGTGGGTCATAAAAATAGAACCCCTCCGATGGATGTGAATGGTGAGATCCCAAGGACACCCTCAAGTTCTGCATCAGACCCAGCCATATCAGAGATGATCCACATAGTTAAAGAAGTGATTGGCAGACCCAACAATGGACATTGGGTAGGAAGCTATTGGATAATGCCAGAGGGAGAAAAAAATCCTCCAATAAATTTTACTTATTCAGGTGACCATCACGCAAAGAGGAATTACTGTTAACCAAATCCAAGTTACCATTTAGCAAGATTTATGTTCAGAGATGTCAAATTGAAAAGCTTTCACCAATAGTAGGAAAATCTTATGACGGAAAGCAATTGAGTCTCACTTTGCAGTTCTAGCCACCTTACAAATCTGTTACAAACATCTCACTTTGTCCTTTGAAACTCTGGTTAAAGCAGAAAAGGTACTGAGAGCCATAAATCTGTTCTGTACACAAATATCTGGCTTTGCTTTCTTCTACAGACTTAGTTAACCAAAGGTCCTGATTTCATGTCTGAAGATTGGAGAAGCAGGTGCTAAAAATAAGGAGGAGTCCCAGTACTGAGCACTGGGGCACACCATTAGTTACCTGGGCACATTCTGAGGAAGGGGCCTGCCACCATAACTGTGGACTCTCTCAGCCAATTGGCTGTCCACCTCACCACATGTGGATCTACTTCTGTGCCATGTGAACAGAATGATCTGTTTACCATTTTGGCCAGGTATGTTTTTCATAGGGGCACATCTGAAAAGAACCAGTGTGTTATATTTTTGTCTGCCTAGACAAAAAAAATGTTGCATTGTTCTAATGGTGTGAAGACAAGTTCTACATATCCTTCAGCTAAAGCTTGCATCTCAAAGATGTTGTCCTATATGACTACCTCACTTTTTTTCACTATACAGTCCTTGTCAAAATTCAGAAACTAAATTCGTCAGTACTCGCATTGTCTTCTTCCTGGGCGTTACTGGATTCATTGCTTTCCTTCAGGTGCTCATACATACCACCTTTTACCCAAGTATTTATGGGTTCTTCTTACATACTCTGATAATTAAACTGCATTGTTTCCAGTTGTCAGTGCTTAGTCAAACAAGCTATTTGCATTAATTCAGTCTTCAGATTCTCTGCCACTTGAAGTACTTCCTTTACTTTATTTTTGTGCTTCCTTTCTTAAGTCGTTGCAGCTGGCTCAACAACACTAACATTTCAGTTTATTGTCTCTCTTCTGGTCATCCACTTTGTGCTGCACACTCATGAAGCTTAAGTTTCTTTCTTCACAGACTCATCATTTATTGCAGTGACCTCAGATGTTCCCCACAAAGAAAATACATGGTGTACACAGCATATGAACTATATGGATAGACTAAAAAGCCCTATCCCTTTACTCTGTCTCCTACCGACTCTTAAGGGGTAAACTATGCCTGACCTACAAGGCACTCACAAATTTAGCCCTGATGGAGCTGCTACACATCCGCAAGTCATACAGCATGAGAGTCACCAGATATAGTGATCTAAACTTTGTGACTCAAACAAAACATGCTGGAGAGACAGGTATGTGTCTCAGTAATTGCTCCTTTGGAACAGGCTTCCTATTCACATTAAGCAGAGCTATTCCCTGTCCCTCTTCAAACATAGTTTGAATCAATGGATGGGGAATCACAAATTCACACCTGGGATAGTGCCTGTGTCCCTTATGGACAAGGGCAGTTTATAAGTTATTCAATGCATAGGCACAAGCCCATCACATCTTCTTACCCCTAGGGGACATATATTGTGTAAAATTGGGTTATATTGCCTAAGCATGTAAGGGCCCTTAAGCCGTTAGCCTAGTAATCTCCTATGAACCAAAGGGAAAAAAATCTGCTATCTTCACTTCATCTTTATTCATTGATAAGGCATTCCCAGAAGGATTTCTTATTTCTACAGCATTATACCTCCAGCATTATAAACTTTACCCCTGAACCATACATTTCCTTTTAGGACCTGTTACTTCTGAAATTGTGCCTTTTCCAGACTCTTCAGTAGCCTCAGCCTGGATCTTTGTCCGATTAGCCTCATTAGTTATTATACTATGTATTTTGACTCGTGTTGGACCATCAACTGTGCTGTCAGTTAAGTGCTTAGCATTAGCTACCATGCTGGTGAAGTACTTTGTAAAATACATTTTGATGTATCACCATTCTGTTGCTTTTTGTCTGAAAAGGCCTCATAAGTTCATGTTAGAAGATACACATTATAGACTGTGTCGCAATGATTAATGCCATTTACTGGACTCTGTTTCAAAAAAGAGAATACATTTGTTCCATTATGGACGGCTGTATTGCCCCACCATCCAAATCAGCTATCGATCAAAATACATATACCTTTTATAATTTCAGAGCATTTATCCTTCTGTAGTCTATTCTAGTCAGCTGTCAAGTAATCTGTTCAAAGAAAGAAGGCCATATTAGGTCTGTGTTTCTTTATTCTGTATTATAACCACCATGGTACATTGTTACATATAGTTATCTATAGGTTGTCCTGTGTACTATGCCAATGATTTGCAGCAAACACTTTTTTGTTTTAAAGAACTACTATACTTGCTTCTCTGTTCCAAAAAAAGAAACACTGCCTCTATCTTTGATTTTGCTCTAGCACCACATTTCCTTAATTCTCTTTGACTAATGGAGGCTTTTAAAGCTGTAGTATCCTTTTAGTTACACACACTTAACATATTATGTATTTTTTCTGTATCTGCAGTAATTCAGTAAAGCAAGATGTTATTTCTTGCTTTTTTGTCTGACACATTTTTATTGTGGATGGGCTCCTTTTTTGCTGATGCATACGTGATATTTCAGTCATACATCCAAACTTTGTGTCAGGAATGGACATTTTTATATACACTTTTGAACTCTTCTTTTACAGGCTTTACTGCTATTAATATTGTCAGAGTTTTTTTGGGGTTTTTTTTTTTTTTTTTTTTTTTGCCATACACAGTTGTAACACCTTGCTCTTGTAACTCACATCCACATTCAGTTCTTAAAAATTTTGAAATGTTTAACTTTGTACTTTCATGTTTAAAAAACTGCCTTTAATAAAAGTGCTTTCTGGTCAAGCATTATTTATTCAAACATTTAGAAGTGTGACTCACAAGAGAACAGCGTGCTTTCCAAATTAGTTACTTTATATTATTGAATCCCTTTATCAAGTTCAGAAAAAAAATTAATTTTTTAGCTTTCATGTTAGACATAATTTCAAGAAATAGACCCTTTTGCTAGTTTGGGCACTATCTTGTGTGCTAGCTAACCTGTTAATTGTAAAACCCCAAACACTACAACCAGTGAGGATGAGTACAATGTCGATTTATTAAGTGCTTTCATCTCCATAAAATTTAGAGACTTCTTCAGAATGCTCCTAACATACACTCAATGCAATTTAAATAACTCCTGTAGTCGCATAATATGAAACAACCAACAAATTTTAAAATCACATTGCAACAATAACTGAATTTATAAAGTACATGTTACTAAAATTGTCTATGTATCTAGTCTTGTGCACTAATACTAATAATATCAGTAATATAGGGGTGGCGCAGTGATGCAGTGGTTAATGTTGCCACCTGACAGCAACAGGTTCTCTGGTTTGATTCTCAGCTGTTGTGCCTTTTATGCAGAGTCTGCATGCCTTTCCTGCATTCATGTGGGTTTCCTCCTGGTGCTCCGGTTTTTGCCACATTCCAAAAACATGCATCTGGAACGTTTCTCCCTGGGCCTCTGCTGAAAATAGGCTCTGTTCTCCTCAGATTTTCCCTGTCAAGAAATGTTAAATGAATACATGACATCTCTTATAAAACAGATTGCCATCGTAAAAAAAATTATATTGATACTTTCATTTAAACCAGGTGACATACATGCATCAGTTTTATCTGCCACATTAATTCCTTAATGTCAGGTTTATTCTCCTAGTTCCCACTTGTTATTATCTGAGTTTTATTTAACAGATTACAAGTTCCTAAAAATTAATGAATGATCTACATGTTTACTTAAAGCATGTTTGTGATCATGTTTTTTTAATAATATAAAGATGTTTTGATGCTCCTTCCTTAAGCATCCTTTCAGTTTTTCCAGCATAAAAAATGGTAGCTGGAAGCACACATGGCAAAATAAACTACTGCCTTCATGTTACAATTAGCTTTAGGATAGTAATATGCATATTGAACATTTGATTTTTATCTAGCTCAGTATCTGTATAAACACATCTAACATCGCCCACGCTTAGTTGTCCTAGACTGAACACCTCTGTTTTGTCTATTAGTAGATTGTCTTTCAAATATAGCTTTTAAATTGTGACCTCTTCTTTTATGTTTTAAATCAGTTAACATACTCCAATTTTTCTCTAAATTATTAGTAACCAAAGCTATAATATTACAATAGGTCAAAATCATAGCTTTTGCAACACAATAATCTTTCACTTTTTTATGTTTTTAGGACTTAAATCCAACTCTTAATATAGATGCAAATCTGTCAGCTCTAGCTTCAACCACAACATCTTTGATATTGTCAAGTAATAACCTTGGATATCCTCTTTCTAAAATAACTGACATAAAAAATTCAACTCATAAATAATTTTCCGAAATTAATCTGGACAACTGTATCATTTGGCCTTTAACTAAATTGGTTTTCTGTTTGTAAGGATTACAACTAGCAAAATATAACTAACTTGTAAAAGCACTTTTCAAATTGTTATAATCTAAGTATTCTATCTTGTTAATTAATGTTGTTGTTCTATTAACATAAACTAAATGTTCTTCTAATAATTCTATATTCCCTTTCCAAAGAATAAATATATCATCCAAAAATATCAAAAATACCTCAAGGTGACCATTAAATAGGGAACTGAAAACCTATTTCTTCTAATAATTCTTATAGTTCCTTTCCAGAGAATAAATACATCATCCAAAAATATCAGAAACACCTCAAGATGACCATTAAATAGGGAATTGAAAACATAATTAATTTCCCAGTATAATAAAATAAAATTAGCATGCTGCTCCCATAGCAATACCTGTGGTCAGTTAACAGAATAGAATTCTTAGATGTGTGGTTATTCAAAGATTTAGAAAAGGGATGCTATTGCTCTAGTAAATGTTATAAAAACACCTTTTCAAAATTTTATTTATATTTTACTAGTTCTCGTCCTTATAAACAGTTATTTTTAGAAGGAAGATATCCAACGTTATTACTTGACAATATTCAACGTATTATGGTTGAAGCAAGATGTATATTGAGTGGGATTTGCATCCAAAAACACTCAGAAGTGAATTTTATTGCAAGAGCTATGATTGGGACCTATCGAAATAATATATCTTTGGTCACTATTATTATAGAGCATAATTGAAGTATTTTAATTAATTTTAAAAACATAAAAGAACGGGTTGGGACAAAACACAAGATTAATTTATTGAAGTGGTCAAAATTTAAAAGCTATATTTGAAAGAAAATCTTCTAATACACACAATACATGTGTTCAATCAAGGGCAACTAAGTGTGCTCAATGTTGATGTTTGTTTATATAAATATTGATCCAGACAAAAAAATAGTGTTCAATATAAATATTATTATAAAGCTAATTGTAAAGCAAAAAACAGAAGTTTATGTGGCCACACGTACTTCTTGTTACTATTTTTATGTTGGAAAAGCTGAAACAATGCTTAAGCAGAGTGTCTGGACTTCCAAGATGGCTGCACATTCAGTAACAGCTTATTTCTTGCTGTCCCAGTGTGAAAACAGAAACTCAGCAGAAAAGGCCAGTAGACTTGTTTTTATGGGTAAATTTCAGTAACTGGCTAGCAAGTACACTGCTTGGATGCCAGGAATAAAGAAATACAGAAGACCTGGAAAAAGTCAGCTAGAAAAAGTGAGGAAGAAACACTGACTGAGGAAAGTTCTGCAGCTATTCAAAAAGCAATGCAACTTTCAGACATGACTTCCAGTAACCTACAGGAAGATATATGACAGCGGCATACAGACCTGGTTAAAATAAACAAAACATTGATGGAGTATATCAACACAAACAACAAAAGACTGGAAGAAATGGAAGAAGCTTTAAACAGATATTCAGATGAGATGATAAAGCTGCAAAAATCAGAGGTCAAAATAAAGAAAAGGCTTGCTGAATATGAGACTGCTCAAGAAGAGATGTTTAAAAAATAATAGAATTAGAGGACAGAGCACATAGGGAAAACATGGGATTTTTAGCTATACCACAGAAGCTGGAAGGAACAGACTGCATTAATTTTATGAAAGCACAAATAAGCAACTGGACTGGCATTCCACAGCAGGAATTGTTAGTTGAAAGGGCACATTGTGTGTATGCTCCAAACCTAGCTGTAAGAAAGCAACCTAGACCTTTAATAGTAAAGATTCAATCCTACCAGCAGAAGGAGTTGATTCTGACAAAATTGTGGCAGAAGGACAAAGTACTAAAAGTAGGAGACCGTAGAGTGTTTATGGAGAATGATTACTCGTACACCAAACAGAAGAGGAGCAAATCTGTTCCACTATTCAGGGAATGTCGAGATGCAGGTATGATATTCAAACTACTGTACCCAGCTGTCTTCAGGGTATTCTTCTGTGGAGGGGCAAAATCATTTTTGATGAAGTGCATGCTAAGGAGGAAATACAATAGTTTGTCCAGCAAAAAATAAGCTGTGAAACAAAAGGAGATTCTGGTTCTTGTTCTTATGGCAATAAAGACCACAGTGGGCCTGTACCTGTGAAACCTTTTCAAAATTTCCAATGGAAAATGTTGGAAAAAATGAAAGGAGCAAGAGAGCTGTCAAGAAGAACTGAGAGTACACTGGAAATGAAGCAGAGACAGGACTTTGAAGATGAACAGTAATAAACCCAGTAACTTAATATGGGATTACAATGCAGTAATTATGTTTGTGAAATGTGACAGAACAAGAAAATCTGGAAATATTGGAAATTTTCAGAATTCGTTGGACCTGTGTGGGACTCTATAGAATATGCCATACTTCATAAGAAAGGGAGAAAGCTAACTGTAAGTAAACATTTTTTCTTAAATAGTACCACTTTTATGGCATGTGGTTTTCTTTACATGCTATAAAGTAAATTTTTCATAGGTTGGTACTGGGCTATCTGCCCAAAGGCATATATTAGCCCAGCCACATTGTGCAGTATTCACCGCCCCTTTAGTAGTTCCTTAGACCCTTGTACTAGCAGCTAGTACCCTTGGCCCCTATCTAATAGTGCTGTTGGTGTGATCCCCAGTGTGAACTTTCTGTTACCCATCCACTCATCAAGGTTCCTCTTGAAGAGTGATAGTGAGGGGCTCTGTCTTGTGTAGATCGGGACCCTGTTCCAGAGTAAGGGAATTCTCTGCGAAGGGAATCTATCCCTCCAGCATGTTCTATTCATTGTTGTGTTGAGGTTTATATCCCTAGAGCATGTAGCTTGAGTAGATTTGGTTTTGCTAAGATGGAGCATGTTCAACAATTCTGGGTTGGACGTGGCTCTGTACGTTAGACAGAGATCGCCTCTGAGAAAGCGGTATGCAACAGAGAACAGACTTAGCTTTTTCAATCATGCTGCATAGGGCAACTGTTTGAGGCCAGTAATCCTCTTGGTTAGGTACCTCTGTGGTCTCTCCAGCTGCTGAAGATGTCTAGCCAGGTACATTCCAATTGGTGCATTGTACTCAACAATGGGTCTGATGAGGGAAGAGTAGAGGGGCACCATTACATCTTTAGATCTTGATATGAACCCTTTCATGATCAGATGGGTCACATAGAAGGATTTTCTAACCACTTTGGCAACATGGTTATCAAAGGAAAGCTGGCTATCTACTTGGGTCCCTAGATCCCTTATTTCTTCTGCAGATTTCAGGGGATTACCTCCTATGTTGTAGTTTGTGGGTACTCTGTTTTTTCCAAAGGGGATTACTACTCATGACCATGGCTTTGACACCATGCATCAGTCTCATTTAGGCCCTTCTGGAGGATCTCCATGTCAGCCAGAGACTCTATTATAACACCCAGTTTGCAGTCGTCCGCAAACTTAGTCAGCCACAGGCCTTCCATGCTTGCCTGTACTTCTGAGAAGTATATGTTTCAGTTACCTTTTTAAATGTAATGGGGAATGTAAACAGGTGATGCTGATCTTGATTTCTTTTCTTCCTCCCTTCTCCCCTCTCTCTATTGTTAAGTTTTAAGAAATGTAAGCACAGCAAAAAAAAAAAAGCCTGGTTAAAAACATGATAAAAGGAAAAATGTGTTTTTTTTCTCATTCTTGCATGGGGAAATTACTGTATTAAAGGCTTTATATTGATGTAGTAGCAAGTTTTAAGAGAGAGCAAGTAAATGAAAAAAAACATTGAATAGTATGAGGCAGTTTTCTAGTGTATGCATGTATGTTTAGTAACAATTCTGCACCTGGTCTTCATGTTTCCATGGAAATAATCTGATAAAGAGAAACCGTCTGCCTGGTTCTCCTGTCTGCCTGGAGACAATCTGATAAAGAGAAACTGGCTATAGTCTGGTGGAGAGTAATTGGCTGAGGGAAAAAAAAAGAAGATAGAAATTGGCTAGGAGATAATGTTCTCTGAAAGCATGTAGGGGTTTTCTCAAAGTAGAAGATGTTCTTTGAAAGCATTCAGAGGCTTCCCCAAGGTAGTTAATATTCTCTGAAAACATTCAAGGGTTTTCTCAGCTGGGAGAGCTATAAAGAAAAGATAAAATCAATCAGCACTTAGTAGAAGCACAGGCTGCACCATGCACCTTAGCATGGATAACCTTTCTTTTACATTTACTCGTCTGTGGGAGTGTGGCTATCAGTTTGGGACTTTTGTGCCTTTTAGGAGTGTAAAACTTCAATATTTGAAGATCTACATAGTTTTTGTGTTAGTATTAAGTTAATAGGTTTTAGGGGGTATTGGGGATATTTTATGAGGGCTTTCGATAGAACAAACAGTTTAGTTTTATAAGATGTGACATAGGCTCCAATGTATATGAGAACAAACAACTGTATAAAAGTTCAACCTGCCAAACAGTGCATGTATGTAACACAAAAGCTGGAACTCGGCATTTATCGAAAAATGTGTTATACGTAAAAGGTGTCAATAATAAAGTTTTAATACAATGCTTTCCTTAATGTCTTTAAATGTAAATATCCTCACAGATAAATACAAACAAGAAAGTTAACTATATTAAAAAGTCTAGAGTGCAAATAGCGGTCTTACAGGAGACATACTTAGAGGTGAACATGCAAATTTGATAAAGAAAGGTTTTCAGGTTGGTTATTCAGTGGAATACATTGGACAAAGGAAAAGAGGAGTACTGATATTAATTGCAAGAGGAACTCCAGTAGTGATAGAAGAAGATAAAAAAATTATAATGGCAGAATTGTAGTGCTAAAGGGCTACTGGCAAGGGAGTAGGAATACTGTCATGTATTTACATTCCACCTAAAACTGCTATAATGGAACTTAAGTAAATTCTGGGAGAAATAATCCCTTTTCAGCAAGGAATATTACTTTAGGCGGGGACTGGAATTTGATTTGCAGCAGTGAAGTTATGTCTGGGGGCCCCAGATGGGAAAATATAAAAAAGGAGGGTACATTTTTGAAGACATTTATAAAAATGTTTGGCACGGAGGATGTGAATTCAGTAATAGGAGTTTGGAGTGAATTTACATATTATTCTCCAAGGTATAAAAACTGGGCTAGGCTAGACAGAATTTACATTTCACAGGAACGTGTACATTTAATTGAAGTTCATGATATCCACCCAATAACTCTTTGAGATCATACACCAATAATAGCTAAAATAAAATCACAGGGTATGAAACAGAAATGAGACATTGGTGCTTTCCCACCTATCTGTTGAAAAGAGAGGAATTTAGGGAATGGGAAGTGGAGATTATTCAGAAGCTATTAGAGAAATAGAAATGTCTTCTGAAAATATAGCTAGGGTGTTGGATAAAATTAAGGTGGAGATTAAAATAGGGTGGAAATAAAAGAAAGGGAGCTATGGTTAATAAGTAACAAAAATTGTTTTGAGGGACTGAAATGTTTAAGTATTGCAGAATAGGGGGAATCTCTCAGAACAAGAAGAGGTTAAACTGCAGAATGCTAGGCAGAAAATTGGGGAATACCTTGATAATATGTACAAGCTTAGAACGACTGCTGTTAAGCAATTGTTTTTTGATAATAACCCTAGAGCACAAAAACATTTACATGACTCAGGCAACAGAAAGCAGAAAGGGACGTTGCCAAACTTAGGGAGCCTATAACAAAGAAGGTAACAAGATCCTGTAGAGGTATTAGAAATATTTTGGAAATTCTATGAGAGTCTGTAAAGCAGAGAAATATGAAAATCAAGAAAGGTACAAATGGAAATGTTTATGGAATAATTAAATATCCCAAGGTTAGAGGTAGATGAGGCTCAGTTACTGACAGGATAAGGAGGAGATGAGATAAAAATTGTAATGTATAACCAATCAACGAGAAAGTCCCCAGGAATAGATGGTATTCCTATGGAAGTTTGGAAGCAATGAGGGAAAAAAAAACTGATAAAAATTCCGGAAGGTTGGTTTAACGGAATCTTAAGAGGAAGAGAATTACCACTGTACAGTGGTAGTTGTAATACCTAAAGAGGGTAAAGATCCATCAAATCCAGCTTCATACAGGCCCATTTCAGTACTAAACCATGATTATAAAATGTTTATGTCTATAATGGCTAAAAGAATGGCAAAAGTGATGCCAAACTGATAGATGTGGATCATTGTGGTTTTGTGGAGCGGAGGCAAATATTTGACAACATTAACAGAACATCAATGATCCAGGGAAGCAGAATGTAAGAAAATGCCATTGTTTGTGGGTTTTGATGCAGAGAAAGCATTTGACAAGACTAAGTTGGGACTTTATGAGCAGAGCAATGGACGCATTTACATTTCCTGAAAAAATTATAAGGTTGATTGGGAGAATATATGAGGGACTGGAAGTGAAAATTAAAGTGGGTGGGGTCCTCTCAGATAATATCTGCTTGAGCAGAGGAACCAGGCAGGGGTGTTCTCTTTCCCCTTTATTATTTGCATTATATTTAGAACCATTAGTAAAGAAAATAAGGGACTCAGAAATTCAAGGATATAATTGGTATGGTAGTCAAGAAAAGCTGGCTGTATTTGCAGATGATATTATTTCATACCAGACAAAACCAGGAAAAGACATTACAGTGTTATGGAACATTTTGAGACCGTTTCAGATCTTTTCAGGATAGAAAATTAACGAAGCTAAAACAAAGGCAATAGCAATAAATTATGTACCCACACATGAACTGGTTCAGGAATACCCATATTTATGGGGACATGATAAAATGAAATATTTAAGAGTTTGGATTAAAAATGATTCTAGTGTTGCAGCTAAGGATATGTGGGAAGGGACTAAACAAAAGATAGTACAAAAACTAAGAAAATTGAAGCTTTGTTATATGGATATGGCTAGTAAGATACAGTAGTTAAAATGTTTTTAGTCCCTTTAGTCTTATACACAGGTCAGGCATATTTTTATCAACCAAAGGAGAAGTTTGGGTATCAATTAATAAAGAGCGGAAGGACTTTGTCTGGGAGGGGAAGACAGTAAGAGTCAAGTGGGATACGCTGATTCTTCCAGTAGAACAGGGCAGATTGGGATTACCCAATTTGAAGGGGTATTTCAGAGCTACACAGTTAAGACTCCTATACATAGCACAAGCAGAAAACTATAATTCAAAGTGGAAAGGGATGAATGAAAAGGGGGAAGCTCAAGAAACCAGGAGAGACTGGGATTTTAGATGCAGGCCTTTAAGGAGAAAAAAATAATCATGCAAAATATCATTTCTGTAAAGTAGCAGAAAGTATTCTGAGAACTAAACCAACAACAGGAATGGAGAAAGGAGATTCTGCTTGATGGGGATCACTGCAGTTAGGGATGCAGACAAGAGGGGACCAGAATTTATTGGATAAAACTGGCAAAGGAACCAAGATTTTGGGAGCAAATAAGTAGAGAGGGGAAAGATGATAGAATGGGAAGACGCCAAGAATTTATTTGGACTGCAGGTTAGAGATAGCCTTCCTTATCAGGGATTGATATCGGATTAGAAACCCCCCAGCATCCATGTCCTGCTGTCTGACTGAAGACCTGAGATATCCTAGTCATCAGCAAAATTTCTGTTACCTCCTCCCAGTGCAGGAATTAGAGCCTTGCCCTCCATAAACTGTACTGCCTTTGAGAAACAGGAATATGTATTTGGAACCTGCAACCCTCCTGCTAGTGAAACCCCCCAGTGTCCATGTCCTGCTGTCTGACTGAAGACCTGAGATATCCTAGTCATCAACAAAATTTCTGTTACCTCCTCCCAGTGCAGGAATTGGAGCCTTGCCCTCCATAAACTGTGCTGCCTTTGAGAAATAGGTATATTTATTTGGAAGTATGTGTACATTACATCTTAACTGAACAATATCCTGTCTCTGTTTTGTGTAAGCAAACGCTCCCTGCCAGGACAACCAGCAGCTATAGCCATATATACTACATCCCCAATACTCCCAAACTAGCCTCCCTGTTGTTACACTCCCTCCTCCTTTTATCCACTTATTTCTATTTTTCTTCTCTCTTCTCCTATATCCCTCACTATTATGAACCTATACCTCACTACTATGAACCTATACTAATCTCGAAAAAGGGCATAGCAAAATTAATTTAAAATGGGTGACGAAAGCCAAACACACACTGGCTAGGCTTATAAATGCCCTAGGGCAGATAGCCTAGTATGAACCTATGAACCTTACTCGTTCTACTTTTGAAAGAGCATTATTTAACAATACCTAGAGTGACCACTTGAGGGCAGTAGTACCATTAATCTTCCCATTACTTACCTGCATTCTAGCCTGGGTTATTAAACTAGATTCTAAGTCTTTTTGCCTCAGTCACCTACATTACCTGTCCCTTTGCCACTACTTCATACCCTTTTTCAGCTCTCTACTCCCTTACTTCATAGTCCCTTACAGCCTAGATACCTTACTTGCCCTCACCTCCCTACCTCTCTGATTGTTTTTCCTTTGCACTGGTCTTCTTGTGTTCCACTTGCTATGACTTTCACTCCATTCTTGCTGTCTTTTTCCTTTCAGCCCCTTCTCTCTCTTGTATCTCTGGTCAGCACCTCTCCCTCTCCCACTTGTTACCCATAAGCGCTCACCTGCCTACCTCCTCTCTATTTCTCCTTTTTGCCCCTGCCCCTTAACTTATAAATACACCACACCCCTCAGGATGCCATCTTTATTGTGTAGCCTCTCTCCTGGCTGCTTTGTTTCCCTGTGGGTAGCGTTTGCGGTAAGTTGCTGCTGTTTACCATTTGCCTTTGCCTACTGTCTCTTCTTACAATTTAAACAGACTAGAGGATAATACCATCTGCTACTTTTGGTTGTTAGCATTTTGTCTGCTTAATGTGCATTTGAACCAGTTGTATACTTCTTAATGGTTGTGCTAGATGTACTGAAAGACAAATAGTAGTAGTTCCTGTGGGATACTGTTGGACCATTGCCTGCACTGCTTACACTGACGGAAAACAGGGCTAGTGCCTACCGACCTCCCTCTTACCTTTTACTATAAAACCTGCTCTTGTTTGTATTTGGACCAACTTGGCGATGGAGTAGCTGCTTTGAGCACTCTTTTTTCCCCCAATGCTAGAGTAAGCATATATTAATGTTGCGACTACTACTGTTATGCCCTAGCTAGTCTTATCACTCTTTTACATTTCCATCTCGATTACTTTGTTTTGCAGCAAAGTGCGCATCCACGTTTATTTCCATCATATTGAGCACTGAATGAGTACTTTATGTTGCTGCTACCACCCTTAATCACCTCACACTACTGATCTGACCAGTCCGAACTCCGTTGTTGGTTGCGCGCATTCTTTTGAACGCTGAAGGAACTACGAACCACTTTTTACCAGCATCTACCTTCTCACTGTCCAACACTTACATTTAAGACACTTTGGCTTCTTCCAGAGCTACCACCCTTAATCCCCTACTTACCTGCCCATTCCTAGCACAGTTGTTCGCGCGCATTCTTCTGAATGCTGAAAGAACCTACAAAACTGTGTGTAATAGCAACTACCTTCCTCACCTTTCTATACTTTATTTTAGTCAACTTTAGCCTTTTACAAAGCCGAACTCTGTTGTTTGTTTGCATGCGTTGCTTTGAATGCTGAAGGAACTACGAACCACTTTTTTATACTTTATTATTGTAGCCTTTTTTAAAGCCAAACTCTGTTATTTGTTCGCACGTGTTCCTTTCAATGCTGAAGGAACTACTAACCACTTTTTACCAGTGACTACCATCCTCACTGTCCAACACTTAACTTTAAGACAGTTTTGGCTTTCTCCAGAGCTACCACCCTTAATCCCCTAATTACCTGGCCAATCCTAATGCTTTTGTTCGCGTGCAGTCTTCTGAACGTTGAAAGAACCTACAAACCTGTTTGTAATAGCAACTACCTTCCTCACCTTTCTATACTTTATTTTTAGTCATTTTTAGCCTTTCCAAAGCCATTGTCTTGCACAATATCTTATTACCACATTTTGTATGGGATTGTGCAAGGCAAACTACTGCTATCTACATTTAGTGGTTAGCGACCAAGTAAAGACGTTTCGCCTGTTGTCTTTTCTGAATAGGTTAATGCTTCTCCCTGCTTGTTAGTCATGTCTCCTCAGTCTACCTTCCTTTAGCTTACTGCCACTACCAAGAGCTAACATATATTAAACCTACTTTCAGACATGCTAAGCCTTGCATTTACTTGCCTTTTGTCTTTAATATGCCATCAGGGTCTCATATTATACAGATTTTAGGTGCAACCACATAGACTGTCTCCCCAATGGGTAAACTATCTTTTCTTCACAAATAGAGTAAAATCCCAAACTCCCAGTGTTTCTACCTTCAGGATATACTGCTGTTTGCTTTTCACTACAGAAGGGCTAATGATTTTAAATTACCCAGTGGTCCTGCTTTTATAAGACTATGTGTGTCTGAGAACTTATAGCCTAGACTATCACAAATTGGTATTACAAGCTGTGGCTTTTAGATATGATGTTTTCCTTTGTATAATCTGAACTTGCTGCATAGGTAAAGGTTAATGTGTCTTGTAGATGTACATTTTTTGTCTATATGCTTTGAATGTGTTAGAGGATGTCTAATTGCACTACTGCCTAACTGACTCTTTTATTCTGTGGTTATTGTAACATTAACTTCTACCAGTCTTGAAGATGTTTTGCATGTACTGTGTATCACTATAAATGGTGCTTTACTGCTGCTTGCCTATATTAGTACATGGGCTATATTGCTCTGTGTCCTTAATACTTTCTCTCTACTTCCCTTCAAGCCTGCAACCCTCCTGCTAGTGAAACCCCCCAGCATCCGTGTCCTACTGTCTGACTGAAGACCTGAGATATCCTAGTCATCAGCAACATTTCTGTTACCTCCTCCCAGTGATGGAATTAGAGCCTTGCCCTCCATAAACTGTACTGCCTTTGAGAAACAGGAATATTTATTTGGAAGTATGTGTACATTACATCTTGCATCTTAACTGAACAATATCCTGTCTCTGTTTTGTGTAAGCAAATGCTCCCTGCCAGAACAACCAGCAGCTATAGCCATATATACTACATCCCCAATACTCCTAAACTAGCCTCCCTGTTGTTACACTCCCTCCTCCTTTTATCCACTTATTTCTACTTTTCTTCTCTCTTCTCCTATTTCCATCACTATTACTCGTTCTACTTTTGGAAGAGCATTATTTAACAGTACCTAGAGTGACCACTTGAGGGCAGTAGTACCCTTAAACTTCCCATTACTTATCTGCATTCTAGCCTGGGTTATTAAACTAGATTCTAAGTCTTTTTGCCTCAGTCACCTACATTACCTGTCCCTTTGCCACTACTTCATACCCTTTTTCAGCTCTCTACTCCCTTACTTCATAGTCCCTTACAGCCTAGATACCTTACTTGCCCTCACCTCCCTACCTCTCTGATTGTTTTTCCTTTGCACTGGTCTTCTTGACTCTACCCCGCTCCGTTCGCCCGTGGGCTCACTCCGCTCCCATACCCTACCCCCAATTCCCACCCACCCCCAGTGGTTATACACTTATACTTCACTAACCACTCCCCCCTTTTTTCTCATCCTATCACATACCTCCTCATCACCAGGCCACTCCCCTATCTCTTTCACTCCTAATTAGTACTAATTAACTATCTTTTGAACTACTCCCTCTTCTTCCTAACCATCCACTGCACTACTTCCCAAATCTACCTCCTACCCAACCTCCACTAATTTCTTACTTGCATAACTTAAACCCTGCTCAATCTCTTCAAACACTCCCTCCTACTTTCTACATCACCTACTAACACAATCTACTCCCTACTAAAATCTACTTATTACTATGGCCCCAACACATAAAAATATTTTCACAAACAAACTACTCTTAACTACCACAATAGCCTGTCTTACCACACCTTACTCACTCACCTCCTTTGAATATCTTTGTCTATCTGAACAAAACCATTACATCCAACAAACTTTACCATCTTCTTTCATCTACTCCCTTAACCACAGTAACATAACCTGTACCTCCAACTATATACTACCAAAATATCACAGAGCAGCCCACATTATTTACTTCACTACCAAAAAGACTTTTAATAGGTTTATAGGTTCATACTAGGCTATCTGCCCTAGGGCATTTATAAGCCTAGCCAGTGTGCGTTTGGCTTTTGCCATCCATTTTAAATTAATTTTGCTATGCCCTTTTTCGAGGTTAGCATACTGTGCCTTTGTCTAACAGTGACACAGAAGTGATACCCGGGGTAAACCTACAATCTCCCATCCACTCATCAAGATTCCTCTTGAAGAGAATCAATGAGGGACTCTGCCTAACCTGGACTGGGATTTTATTCCAGAGTGAAGGGAACCTCTGGGTTATGAATCTGTCCCTCCAGCATGTCCTATTTATTTCAGTGCTGAGGTTCAAGTCTCGAGCACGTAACTTGATGGGATTTGGATTTTCTGAGGTGCAGCATGTCCATTAATTCCGGGTTGGACATGGCTTTATACGACAGGCACAGATCGTCTCTGAGCAGGCAGTATGCCACTGAGTAGAGCTGGAGTTTCTTTAACCGGGCAGCATATGGCATCTGTTTGAGCCCTTTGATCTTTTTGGTGAGGTACTTTTGGGGTCTTTCCAGTTACAGCAGGTGTCTGGTAAGGTACATCCCAAAAGGGGCATTGTACTCAATTATGGGCCTGATGAGGGATGAGTAAAGAGGCACGATGACCTCCCCTGATCTAGATGTGAATCCCTTCATGATTAGGTGGGCTATATAAAATGTTTTTCTAACCACTTTGGCCACGTGGTTGTCAAATGAGAGATTGCTATCAGCTTGGGTCCCCAGGTCCCTAATTACTTCTTCTGTACTTAATGGATTACCACCTATGTGGTAATTTGTGGGCACTTTGTTTTTGTCAAAGGGGATGACTATACACTTTTTGGCGTTTAGCTTGAGGCCATGGCTCTAGCACCAGTTGTCTGTTTCTATGAGGCCCTTTTGGAGGATGCTTATGTTGGCTGGAGAGTCGATTATGGCGCCCAGTTTGCAGTCATCTGCGAACTTGGTCAGCCACAGTCCTTTCGTGTTGGCCTGTACCTCCGAGAAATGTATACCAAACAAGAGAAGTCCCAGGACTGAGCCTTGTGGGACGCCACTTGTAACTGGTTTGGAGTCTGACATGGCTCCAGCAATTCTAACCATGTGGGTTCTGTCCTTGAGCCAGTTTGCAACCCATCTAGTGACATAGGGGTTTATATTTAAGCTGGTGAGCTTATCTATAATGCCCGAGTGGAGTATTGTATCAAAGGCTTTTGCGAGGTCCAGGTAGGCTGTGTGGACCACCTTCCCCTCGTCAATGGCCTTGGTGACTGTTTCAAAGAAGTTGACCAGATTTAAGAGGCAGGATCTGCCCTTAACAAAGCTGAACTGGGTAGGATCCAGTGTCTGTAGGTCCCCAATATCTTTATTTATGAGGTCCATGATGATCCTTTCCATAGCTTTGCAGACCAAGCTAGTCAGGCTTATGGGGCGATAGTTTCCAGGATCTGTTGAGGCACCACCTTTGTGGAGAGGGACCACTGTTGCTGTACGCCACTCTTTGGGTACATATCCTGTAGTAAGGCTGGGATTGAACAGTAGTTTTATGTTTGGGTTTAGCTCTTCTTGGAGTTCATGTAGGACACAGCCCAGGACACTGTCTGGACCCATTGATGCTGTGTTTTTTGCTTTGGATAGGGCGGCTCTTACCTGAGCATCTGAGATGTCATTGAGGCAGCACTCTGCTGGGATAGATATTTGCCCTTTTGGTTGGGGGGGGGAGAAGTTTGCACTGAACCTGTCAGCTAGAATGTTGGCAATGTCTGTGGGTTCGATGTATTTTTTGTCATTTTGGACTAATTCTGAGCATATCTGGGAATTACCACCCAGGTTCCTAACATAACTAAAGAAAGCCTTGTTATTATCCTTAGTGTCCTGTGCAATTTTTCTCTCGAAGCTGGCCTTAGATGATTTTATGAGTGCCCGTAGTATTTTGCTAATATTGATCAGAGATGCCTTCCCTTTTTGGGATTTTGCTCTATCATGTAGTAGCTTCCTCCTTCTATTGTATAGTTTGTTTATGGCTGGGGTCCACCAGACAGGACGTCTGCCTTTGGAGGATTGGGTCTTGGTTTTATTTGGGATTGCATGATCCATGCATTCCTGAAGGTGTTCATAGAATGCGTTTATAAAGGATTTTGCGGTCTGGGCCGTATTTTCCACAGGCTCGGGGCTTTGAAGGATTCCACCTTGGTTTTGAGGAGTGTGAAGTTTGCTTTAGAGAAGTTTTTCACTGTGGTTTTCAGGGCAGGGGTTGGGGTCGGGATGTGAATATGCAGTGAGATTAGTTTATGGTCTGATCTTACCAGTGAGGGATACACTTCTGGTCTGGAGCATAGAGTCCCCATGTTGATGATGATCAGGTCCAGTATGTTTTCCCCTCTTGTGGGAGTGATAACAAGTTGTTCCATAGCATTTGAGTTTATAAATTATAGGAACCTTTGGGCTAGGGTGTTGGAGCTAGAGTAATGCTCCCAGTCTATGTTTAGGTAGTTGAAGTCACCCAATATAATGGTGTTTGGAGAGACCTTCATATTTTCCAGTGTTCTCAGGAAGGCCGAGTGGGGTTCCTGAATTTGGGAGGGTGGTCTGTAGCAGGCTATAAACTGGAAGGCAGTTTTACCCACTGTTAGTTGCACATGGATAGTCTCTGATGCTTTGTGCTGTGCCACCAACCTGGAGGTGTGGGTATCTTTGACGAATATTGATACTCCCCCCCTCCTTTTGTGGTTCGGTCCAAGTTTTGGGGCGAAAAGCATGGTATGAGGTATAACCTGGTAGTGCTGGGGTGCTCCCGGGAGCCTTGAACCAGGTTTCTGTTACTGCACAGATATCGATGTTCTCCATGCTAAGGAGAGTTTCTAGTGCGTGCATCTTGAGGTTTAGACTTCTGGCGTTGAGTAGCATTACTCTTAGTTTCTTATCCCTTGTGATACCTATGGAGGTGGGTTTGTCTTTTGAGCCTTGCCTAAAAAAGGCACTATGGGGGAAGCAAGAGCCTTTGCCAGTATCCGAAAGCCCAGGGGTGACAGGTGCAAGCCGTCCCTAGTGAAGCATCGTGGCTTGTCGAGCATGTCATCCCAGGCTGACAGGCATTGGATCCCCTTTGAATGACACCAATACTTAAGCCAATTGTTGAAATTGATCATCTTGTCTTCATATTGTGGCATCATTCTTGGTGAGGGTAAGATGCTACTCAAGGTCAGGGTCATACCGGCCTGGGCTACATGCTCAGAGAGCTCCTCTATGTCTCTTTTCATGTAGTCCAGGGAGGTACATCTCAGGTCATTCACACCAGCATGAACAATGACCGAGTCATATTTATACTTGCCTTGGAGTGACCTGAGTGCTTGTGTTATGTGGCAGATCCTAGCGCCTGACAGGCAGCTCACCATGACCTTCTCCTTGTTCAGCCTGGTGAGCGGGACGTCAGTGTGCCTGATGATAGAGTCACCTATTACAAGTGTATCAGGTGTGTTGTTTAGCCTTAAGGGCTGTGATTGTTCGGCACACTGGCTTTGTGAGCTATGTGTTGCACGTGTTTTGTTTTGGGGTAGTGGTTGCTTGGGTGTCTGCTTTAGAGGTCTCTTCTGCTTAGGCAGATTTTTATTTAGAGCCTCCGGGTATGTTTTTGTGTGTTTATGTGTTTGGTTTGCTGTCGTGGTAGGTCTATGTGAGACTGGAATTGTAGTGAGTGTGGTTTCCTTCTCCTCCTGACTGGTTACACCAGTACTGAGTTGAGAGAGCTTAGCCTCCAGTTTGGCTATATGGTTGCATCTCTCACATGTGTTGGAATTTGTTGGGAGGAGGAGAGGGTTGTCTATGTACATGAGGCAGTTGTAACATTGCATCAGGATTCCCAGATTCACCAGCTGGACCGGAGAGGAGATTGACAACTGACCTTTGGACATGCTAGAATAGTATTGGGAATTCCTTTATAATTGAAAAAAGGGCCAATGGGGAACAAGGTACTCAAGGGGAGTTTGTGAGGGTGTAGTGCTATTAATTTTTTAGTGCTGACTTATATAATTGCTTTAGTGAGCAAGTGCCAGGTAACTTAAATGCAATGTGTTACTGGTAAATTAAATGCAAAAACGACAAACAGTAACTTTCTTTCAAGTGAAACAAGGAAATAAGTACAGTAAGCAATGCAGATATCACTAGGGATCCACAGAAGCACTGAAAAGCTGCATTTTAGGTGGAATTAGAGTTTCAGGGAAATAACAAACAAACAAACAACAAGCATACAAACAAAGCTAGATTCAGCAGGCCTGGATCTAGTCTGTGCTACAGCAAACAAGGTGTACCAATTTCAGTAAGAAACAGTTCAAATATGCAGGCACTATAAGCCTTTAACCAGAAATTCCCAGCTCAGAAGGGCAGAGTCCAGCCTCTCCTCCCACAAGAGTGCAGACCACGAACCTTCTTAATGTAAAATAACTGGCCTGAAGCCCAAGTGCTTAAACCAGAACTAATACACTTTTAGAATAACAGACACTGAGCCCTCAATCAGCAGTTCCCAATTTAGAAGGATGCAAGCTACCTGTCCTGCCACCACAGTGCAGGCCACAAACCTTCCTAATGTAAAACAACTGATCTGAAGCCCAAGTGCTTAATCCAAAATACTTAGAATGATAGCTACACTTTAATCAAGTTATTACCAAGCAGTAATAAATACAATTGAATACTTTAAAGAATGCCTGGATTAGTGCTCAAGTTATACAAACAAAGCTAGATTCAAAAGGCCTGGATCTAGTCTATGCTACAGCAAACAAGGTGTACCAGTTTCAGTAAGAAGCAGTTCAAATATGCAGGCACTATAAGCCTTTAACCAGAAATTCCCAGCTCAGAAGGGCAGAGTCCAGCCTCTCCTCCCACAAGAGTGCAGACCACGAACCCTCTTAATGTAAAATAACTGGCCTGAAGCCCAAGTGCTTAAACCAGAATTAATACACTTTTAGAATAACAGACACTGAGCCCTCAATCAGCAGTTCCCAACTTAGAAGGATGTAAGCTACCTGTTCTGCCACTACGGTGCAGACCACAAACCTTCTTAATGTAAAACAACTGGTTTGAAGCCCAAGTGGTTAAACTAAAAGGCTTAGAATGAGTTACACCAAACAGTAATAAATACAATTGAGTACTATTAAGATGGCCTTAAAAGCAAAATAAAGTAGGAAGAAACACAAATACAGTAAAAGCAGATACATTTTTTTTTTTTTTTGAGTGAGCAAATGAGATGGGCCCAGGAGTTGCAGGACAGAAACAAGTGCAAATGCAGGCCTTCAAATCAGAAAGTTGAGAGAGATGGAAGACCGCCCAAACGACCAATAACTACAAATTCTGGGCCAGAACCACTCCTTATGTGGTAGACAGGTTACCTAATGCTTACCACTCCCACTGATAAGCTAGAAGGCTTCCCTCCAACACAGAAAGGCTTGGGGGGCTCAGAAGCTTACAGACAGTCCTGGATACAGCAAATCTGTATCTGGAACACTAATTACAGGACAGGTAGGAAACAGGCTTACAATTTTTTTTTTTTTTTTTTTTTTTAACAACTCCTTCTAGAATCCACAAACCTAGCAGTAAGGAAACTACTCTGGACTGGATCCTTATTAATAACCACCCTGAAACTTATACTCCAGGAACCCTTCCCGACGATATCAGCGACCATATGCTTTACCTACATTATTAGGCAATAATAACCTCTACAAACTCCTTAAAACTCTACAATATCCCCAACAACACCCCCTCCTAGACGGTGATATTCATCCTAACCCTGGCCCCAATACTGACTATATCAATAACCTTGACAATTTAACAGTGCCTCTGATTTCTACATTAACTAAACCAACTAACTCCCTCTTGATAGCTCACCTTAACATTAGAAGTATTAACAATAAAATTTCACACCTGCATGCACTCCTTGATGTGCACTCATTTGATATTCTATGTCTTACAGAAACTTGGCTAAAACCATCTACTCTAGACCAGGAAATTAGCCCTCCTGGCTATAACATCCTTAGATGTGACCGTAAAACCATAAAAGGTGGAGGCATAGCCATTCTCTATAAATCTAATCTCCAAATTTCCCCCTTTAATGTGCTTCCATCATTAGACACCAAATCTGAAATCCTGATTATCAAACTCCAAATCTATCTATCTAATTTGCACGTATCTCCCCCCAGGTAATAATACCAATACTCTTGAAAACTTACTTAGTTACCTCTCTACCCAACTACCCCAGGAGACCATTGTACTGGGTGAATTTAACATCATCTGTTCCACCTGCAGTTCCCCTAACCCTGCTAACCACATACACCTCTTTGGATTCTCACAATTAATAACAACTCCTCCTAGAATCCACAAACCTGGCAGTAAGGAAACTACTCTGGACTGGATCCTTATTAATAACCACCCTGAAACTTATACTCCAGGAACCCTTCCTGATGATATCAGTGACCATATGCCTACCTACATTATTAGACAAAAAAGTCCATATCCCAACTACTCATAATCTCAAAACCTCCCGCATAAAAAAATTATTTAATCCAGACAGCTTCCTAAATGAACTGCAAGCATGTAACTGGTCACCACTAACCCATCTTGAACTTGATGAGGCTGTTACCTACTTTAATACTAACTTTCTTCAAATCCTTGACTGCCATGCACCTTATCGCTCTACTAAATTAAGAACCAAATCTGCCCCATGGCTCACAAAACAAACTAGGCAAAAAATACTCCTCAGAAATAAAATCTGGGCTAAATGGAGAGCTACCAAATGTCCATCAGATCACCTCCACCTTAAACAGCTAAGAAATGCCACCAAGAAGGATATTCTTAGAGACAAAAAAGACTTCTACCTTCACCTCCAACAAGTCGGTCAACAAACTACACAAAAATTTTGGTCAGGGGTAAACAAACTTCTTCAGCCAGGTCACCCTACTACTTCAGACCCAGCTGGTTTCAACCATAATAACTCCAACCAGATCCCTGATGCCTTTAATAACTACTTTACAGAAGCCATTCAAACCCTAGCCAATTCTTTACCACCCTTCACTGCTTCCCCACTAAATACCTCCAAGACTTCATCTCCTACCTTTCAAATACAACCTGTATCTACATCTCTCATCTGTAAGCTACTTCAAAAATTGAAACCTTGCACCCCTTCTGCTGGCTGTCTCCCATCTGAATAGCTACAAATTGCTGCAAAAGCCATAGACTTTCCCATCTCTATCCTTATTAACTATCTCAGAGGGCAAAATCCCTACTATATGGAAAGTATCCCACATCATCCTTCTACATAAAGGTGGATCTTCTATTGAGCTTCCTAACTTTCGTCCTATTGCCTTACTCTCCCCATTAGCTAAGATAATGGAAAAATGTATTCACAAACAACTATTTAACCACCTACTACAAAATAACCTACTAGCAAACTGCCAACATGGCTTTAGACCATTCCATAGTACATCGACTGCCCTCTTATCCTTAACCGACTCTATATATAAAAATAGTAGCAATAACTCATTTTCCTCTGCACTATTTATTGACCTGTCAAAAGCCTTTGACATGGTTAACCATAACTTACTTCTAGACAAACTAAAGGCCCATTCTCCTGATCCTCAAGCAATACAGTGGTTTAGGTCTTATCTGGAAAATAGACAGCAAGCAGTACTTTGGCATAACAATCTGTCTTCACTACTCCGAGTAAATATTGGAGTACCCCAGGGCTCTATCCTAGGTCCCAGACTCTTTTCCTTATTTATTAACAACTTACACATGAACATACCTCAAGCCACCTGCATTCAGTATGCAGACGACTCCACCTTAATCTGTGCAGCCAAGAATATAGCCTCTGTCCAATCCCTCACCCAAACTGTTTTTCATAATGTTGAAAACTGGTTTATGCAACACTGCCTCCTCCTAAATCCCCCCCCAAAAAAACTACTGCTTTTTACTCCAACTCATAAATCACCTAATCCATTCTTCTCTGTAACCTCTAACAATGGTACCAACATAACCCCAGATACTACAACCCACCTACTAGGTGTAACAATTGATAATCATCTCAGCTATGATGACCACATCAACTCCACCATAAAGTCTGTTAACAAAAAACTTGGTACCCTCTATAGAAGTAAACCCTTCCTTACCCTTCTGCAAGGAAAACTATTGCCCAGACCCACCTCATTTCTACCCTTTACTATGCCTCTGCTATATATACTAACCTATCCAAAAACAACCTCTCTAAACTCTCCACCTGTTATAATAGCATAGCTAGATTCATCACATGCTCCCCCTTTAAAACTCACCACTGCCTCAACCTCAAACAACTTGAATGGCTAGAACTGCATAACCATATACTCTGTCAACAATTACTTATCACTCAAAAGATCCTATACCACCCTAACAACACCCCTATCCTCACTAATCTAATTACACCATATAAAAATCTGGCTACACTACACTCTGCTAATAGGCTCCTAGTTTCCTCAATTAAATCTAACAACAAAGCTGGTGACTCACTTTTCTCAAACACTGCAGGTAAAAACTGGAATCAGCTTCCTTCTGAATTATCAACCCTTGCTTCTACTTCTCTATTTAAAAAACATCTTAAAGAACATCTGAAAACTCCTTGGCTTTGTCCATGTGCTAACCCAGACTGATATATTTTTCCCCTTCCTGCTCTTACCCCTTTCCCTACTCCTCCAACCTATGCCTCCAAATCTAGTTACTACTCTTTTCTTTGTAATACGAGGATAAAATATAAGGGCTTTTCTCTCTTAACTGAGTCTTGCTCATACTTTCTAGTGTGTTTAGTATAATTGTTTAGTATAATTTTTACTAAAATGTTTATAGTTTATAATTTTATTATTATAATTTTTCTTTTGACCAATGCTGCCTCTGTATTGTGATTTTTCATGTCTTTTTATATTGTTAACTTTGTCACTGTTCATGCTTGGAGCTTTTCTCCCCGGGCCTCTACTGAAAATGGACATATAGCCAGTTAGACTAGCTCGGTCAACAAATGTAAAATAAATAAACTAGAGTCTGCTGAAATACAATGGTAAAAGCTGGACCACACCTAAGAAATACAGCCCAGTCCGCATTACCTTGGTAGTGGGGAAGAATGATGGGAAGGAACTTTGGCAGATAGCGGTGGCATTCCTAGAGGATACCTGGCTTCAGGACAACCATTATGGGTTTACAGCTAAAAAAAAAAACTGCCCAATAAGCCTGATCTATGTATCTGAATGGATGACAACAGAATACATATTACTTTTATCAGGACAGTATTTGCCTCCATTCTCCCAAAGGATTGACTGGATGGGGTAGAACTAAAAGGTATTCCCTAACTTGCAGAAATCAAGTCTTACGGGAAGAAAACAAAGGATGGTGTTCAGAGCTATCCCATGTCAGAAGTAGCCCTTGAACAGCAGGGTACAAATGGGCTTGGTGTTGTGGGCTTGTGCTGTTTATTCTGTTTTTATTCAGCATATTAACAAGTATAGAGGACAGGGACAGTCTGTTTTCAGACAACTTTTAGGTAAGGGTGACAGGAAAGGGTGGTACAGCCAGCATAAAAGATTAGACACAAGAAGATTAAAGCAGAGGAATACAAACTGGCAGTTAACCTTTATCATCAAATGTTGTAAAGTACTGTCCCTGAGCTATGGCATGCTTTGCATTTCAGAGGAATGAACGGAAAAAGACAGAGCAGGAGAAGAACTTTGCAGTAATGGTAACTGTTGCAGTGGATCACCAGCTACACATGTAAAAGGCTGCAACAAAAGTAAACAGAATGTTGTACTACATATGAAAGAGAATCTTCAAGCATCCAGTGATCATACTTCCACTCTGTAGAGTACAGAATTTTAGACAGTTATAATAGTGGTAAGTGGAATAGAGGCTTTATATTACAGTGATTATGATGGGTGCCTAATATCTTAAGGAGCGGGCAATGAGAACAAATAGTGATGAGGTAAAGAAAAAGGGACAAGGGCAGCAGGAGGGCATATCAGCTCTTGAATAAAGGAACCAGCTTCAGTTTCAGTCTGGGCATTTTTTTCACAAAGAGAATGGTAAATGCATTGAATGATTTGCCACAATGGATTGTGAGTGGTAGCATTATAGTCAAAAAAGCTTGGGAGATGAGGAATGAGGGTGGTATATGTACGGGAGCAATAACAGTACTAGTTTTTCTTGCTGACAACAGTTGTTATAAATGTATCGAAGGTCCTAGAAAATAAAGCGTATAAAGTTCACATGCCTTATCAGTACCATTATGATCAATCAGGTGTCATAAATACCATATGGTGATTAAGTTCAAAACATAATAAGGTGCATGTTGAAAGATTTCCCATTCCTCGGCAGCGCAGTTAGGAATATAGGTTCATAGGTTCATACTAGGCTATCTGCCCTGGGGCAATTATAAGCCTAGCCCAATTCTGTATGGCTTACGCCATCCCTTGATTTGAGTATACTGTGCCCTTTTTAAGGTTTAGTTTACTGTGCCTCTGTCTAATAGTGACACGGGAGTAATCCCTGGGACAAACCTACGATCCCCCATCCACCTATCGAGATTCTTCTTGAAGAGATTCAGTGAGGTGCTCTGCCTCACATGAACTGGAATTCTATTCCAGAGTGAAGGGAGCCTCTGGGTTATGAACCTGTCCCTCCAGCAAGTTCTATTTATTTCTGTGCTGAGGTTCAAGTCCCTCGGCGTGTGGCTCTAAGGGATTTAGATTTACTGAGGTGGAGCATGTCCATTAATTCTGGATTTGACATAGCTTTGTATGTCAGGCATAGATCGCCTCGAAGTAGGCAGTATGCAACTGAGTAGAGCTGGAGTTTTTTTAACCGAGCAGCATATGGCATCTGTTTGAGACCCTTGATCCTCTTGGTGAGATACTTTTGGGGTCTTTCTAATTGCTGCAGGTGTTGGGTAAGGTACATCCCAAAAGGGGCATTGTATTCTATGATGGGCCTGATGAGGGATGAATAAAGGGGCATGATTACCTCTCTTGATCTAGATGTGAAACCCTTCATGATGAGGTGGGCTATGTCGAAGGTCTTTCTAACCACTTTGGCAATGTGGTTTTCAAAGGAGAGATTGCTATCAACTTGGGTCCTCAGGTCCCTAATAACTTTCTCTGTACTTAATGGGTTTCCGCCTATGTGGTAATTTGTGGGCACATTGTTTTTGCCAAAGGGTATGACTTTACATTTTTTGCCATTTAGCTTTAAACCATGGCACTGGCACCAGTTATCTGTCTCTGTGAGACCTTTTTGAAGGATGTTTGTGTCAGCTGGAGAGTCGATTATGGCACCCAGTTTGCAGTCGTCTGCGAACTTGGTGAGTCATAGTCCTCCCACGTTCGCCTGTACCTCGGAAAAGTATATACCGAACAAGAGTGGTCCCAGGACAGAACCCTGTGGGATGCCACTTGTGACCGGTTTCGAGTCTGACATGGCTCCAGCAACTCTCACTCTGTGGGTTCGGTCTTTGAGCCAGTTTGCGACCCATCTTGTGACATAGGGGTTTATATTTAAGCTGGATAGCTTATCTATGATGCCTGAGTGGGGTATTGTGTCAAATGCCTTTGCAAGGTCCAGATAGGCTGTGTGGACTACCTTCCCTTCATCTATGGCTTTGGTGACTGTTTTGAAGAAGTCAACCAGGTTCAAAAGGCAGGATCTGCCCTTGACAAAGCCGAACTGGGTAGGATCTAGTGTCTGTAGGTCCCCAATGTCTTTGTTTATGAGCTCCATGATGATCCTTTCCATAGCCTTGCAGACTAATCAGGCTTATGGGGCGATAGTTTCCAGGGTCCGTAGAGGCTCCACCTTTGTGAAGTGGGACCACTGTTGCTGTAAGCCATTCTGTGGGCACATATCCTGTAGTGAGGCTGAGATTGTATAGCTGTTTTATTTGAGGGATTAGTTCCTCTTGGAGTTCATGTAGGACGCAACCTGGAACACCATCTGGTCCCATGGAAGCAGTGTTTTTTGCTTTGGAGAGGGCAGCCTTCACCTGAGCATCAGCGATGTTTGGGAGGCAGCCCTCTGCCGGGATAGATACTTTCTCTTTTGGGGGGGGGGAGTTTGCTCTGAACCTGTCTGCCAGGATATTGGTGATGTCTTTGGGTTCAGTGTATTTTTTGTCATTTAGAATCAACTCAGAACAAGTCTGGGAGTTGCATCCCAGGTTCCTAACATAACTGAAAAAAGCCTTATAATTGTCTTTGGTGTCCTGTGCAATTTTTCTCTCGAAGCTGGCCTTGGAGGATTTTATGAGGGATCGTAATTTTTTGCTAGTACTGATCAGAGATGCCTTCCCTATTAGGGATTTTGCTCTATCATGTAGTAGCTTCCTCCTTCTGTTGTACAGTTTATTTATGGCAGGGGTCCACCAGTCTGGACGCCTGCCTTTGGATGATTGGGTCTTGGTTTTGTTTGGGATAGCATGATCCATGCATTCCTGGAGATGTCCATAGAATGCATTTATATAGGATTCTGCAGTTTGGGCCGTAGTTTCCACTGACCCTCGGGTCTTGAAGGATTCCACTTCAGTTTTGAGAAGTGAGAAGTTCGCTTTTGAGAAGTTTTTCACTGTGGCTTTCTGGGCTGGGGGTGGGGTCGGGATGTGGACATCCAGTGAAATTAATTTATGGTCTGATCTTACCAATGAGGGATATACTTCTGGTGTGGAGCATAGAGTCCCCATGTTGGTAATGATCAGGTCTAGTATGTTGTCCCCTCTTGTGGGAGTGGTGACTAGTTGTTCTATAGCATTTGAGTTTATAATTTCAAGGAACCTTTGGGCTAAGGTGCTGGGGCTTGAGTAGTGCTCCCAGTCAATGTTTGGGTAGTTGAAGTCGCCCAATATAATGGTGTTCGGAGAGATCTTCATGTTCTCCAATGTTTTCAGGAAAGCCGAGTGGGATTCCTGACTTTGAGAGGGTGGTCTGTAGGATGCTATAAACTGAAAAGCAGTCTTGCCCACTGTTAGTTGCACATGGATGGTCTCCGATACTTCGTGCAATGCCATTAACCTGGTGGTGTGGATATCCTTGATAAATATGGAAACTCCCTCTCCTTTTGTGGTTCGGTCCGGGTTTTGGGGCCGAAAAGCATGATATGAGGTATAGCCTGGTAGTGCTGGGGTGCTCTCTGGAGCCTTGAACCAGGTTTCTGTCACTGCACAGATATAGATGTTCTCCATACTGAGGAGAGCTTCGAGTGCGTGCATCTTGAGGTTAAGACTTCTGGCGTTAAGCAGCATTACCCTTAGTTTCTTGTTCCTTGTGCTGTCTATGGGGGTGGGTTTGACTTTTGAGCCTTGCCTAAAAAAGGCACTATGGGGGTGGCAAGAGCCTTTGCCGATATCCAAAAGCCCAGTGGTGACAGGTGCAAGCCGTCCCTAGCGAAGCAACGTGGCTTGTTGAGCATGTCATCCCAGGCTGACAGACACTGGATCCCCTTTGAATGACACCACAATTTTAGCCAATTGTTAAAATCGATCATTTTGTCTTTGTACTGTGGCATCATTCTAGATGAGGGTAAGATGCTGCTCAAGGTCAGGGTCATACCAGCCTGGGCTACATGATCAGAGAGCTCCTCTATGTCTCTTTTCATGTAGTCCAGGGAGGTACGTCTCAGGTCATTCACACCAGCATGTACAATGACTGAGTCATATTTGTATTTGCTTTAGAGTGACCTGAGTGCTTGCGTTATGTGGCGGATCCCAGCACCCGACAGGCAGCTCACCGTGACCTTCTCTTTATTCAGCCTGGTGAGTGGGACGTCAGTGTGTCTGACAATAGAGTCACCTATTACAAGAGTATCAGGTGTGTTATTCAGCCTTAAGGGCTGTGGCTGCTTGGCGCACTGACTTTGTGGGCTATGTGTTGTGCGTGTTTTGTTTTGAGGTAGCGTTTGCTTGGATGTCTGCTTTGGAGGTCTCTGTTGCTTAGGTAGATTTTTATTTAGAGCCTCCAAGTATGTTTTTGTGTATTTATGTGTTTGGTTCGCTGATGTGGTGGGACTATGTGATACTGGAATTGTGTTGTGTGAGGTTACCTTCTCCTCCTGACTGGTTACACCAGTTTTGAGATGTGAGAGCTCAGCCTCCAGTTTGGCTAAATAGTTGCATCTCTCACATATATTTGAACCTGTGTGGAGGAGGAGAGGGTTGTCCGTGTACATGAGACAGTTGTAACATTGCCTCAGAATTCCCAGATTCACCAGCTGGACTGGAGAGGAAACCATTGACTGACCTTAGGACATGCTAGAGTAAAATAGGGAAACTGAATTTAAGATGGACCAATAGAGGACAGGGTAATCGTAGAGAGTATAAGAGTAAGTAGTGCTTATAGTATAATAGTGCTAACTTGTAGGATTACTTAATTGGACCAGTGAAGGGCCTTAGAATGAGAATATGGTGTTTAAATTGAGAGATAGAGCAGTTATAAGGGAAAAAGTGAAGAGCAGACTTTGTGGAGCCAGGAATAGTTTAAACCCAATTAGGCGGCGCTGCCCGCTGTTGCGCTATGCACAAAACCGCGCAAAACAGGGTTTTAAGAGAGGAAGATGAAGGAGTTTGGAATTGACCCAAAATGGCCAGTAAAACTACAGTTTCAAGTCAGTAATTATGCAGCTTCAGTGAATTTCTAGTTTACAGTATGCAGTTGCACTCCACTTTGCACATTTCTCTTAAACATATACTGAAAAGACAGATACAATGCAACTTATTTTACTTTTGTGTGTTAAAGTGACATTTACACATACTTTGTTAATTTAATAGAACCTTGATGTACATAGTCAATCTTTTACATACATCCTTAATCCTTTTGGAAAGTCAGATTACTTTTCAGCTTATTACAGTCTGTCTCACAGCTTGTAACGTATACAGTCAGAAAGAAGCATCATTATCACTCAAAACTGACATTTGTTTAAGGTAAATCACAAAAAATAAAATTGCAAGGGGTGAAGCCCCTGCACCCACCAATGTAGGGTTGAGCTCTTTATCTCAGCAATTCAAACGTGCTTAACATATGTTTAATACAAAATATACTTAACTTTGAAATTTCTCTGAGGTAATTAGACAACTCAGACACTGTTATAAAAATACTGGGAATTTAATACAAAATATACTTAACTTTGAAATTTCTCTGAGGTAATTAGAAAACTCAGACACTGTTATAAAAAATACTAGGAATTGCACAGTAGTGATCACAGACTAGGGTGTATATCACTAATGTGTCACATTAAGCCTGGCAGACCAGTTGGGATGACCTAACATTTTTGATAATGTTATGTACATTACTGTTCCTGGCTAACTGCTTGTCTTTAGCTGTAAGCCTTACACATGAACATTTTGCTAAATCAAAAATTCCTATCTACTTATGTCCACAAAACTGTCTAGAAATGGGTGACTGAGTTCAAAAGGTTAGAGGCTAAGACTGAAAACACCAGTGTCTACATTCACTAAATATATCTGGATGAGTGGATCTAGAAATGCACTTCATTCATTCATTTGTTTATTCATCCACTCATTTTATAATACCTACCATATCCTATTCTGGGTTCCTGGGGTAGAAGCAGACTTTACTTACTAACTTATGCATTTGTATATGCATGTTTTGTTGATGGAATGTTCTTCTGGACAGAGCTAATTTTAAGGAAAACATGGGAGGAAGGGGGGCAGGCTGCACTGTTATAATGTTTGTTTTATATTGAAATACTGACTCATTGCGAGGCAAGCATTACCACTTAGCATAACATTGTATAGATGGGTTAACAGTATTTTTATAACATTAATTCCAAGAAAGAACAAGCAATATACTTATACAGTCTGCACTTAGGTATGTAACAAGACATGGTATATAAGGATATAGTAAGATAAATGCAATGGCTTCCAAAGTACTTCTGATTATCAATAAACTTTATAACTGTATCATGATAATATAAGAGAAAGGGCTTAGGCATGTGGTCATGATTGCAATTTTTTTTTTTACTAAGCTATTCATTTAGTAACCATATGAAATGCTGGGACGCAGAGTGCCAAATCCTGCAATGTGGAGAATGAATGACCAAAAATTTGGACTTGCATATTTTAAATGCGATATCCACATTTCTCTGAATATTCCTTTTTCTCCAAGGTATGGCAATCCTGGACTTGGTATGTATAAGTTTAGAATGCAGAGAGGGGCTTGCAACTTCGCATTAGGTGGTACAGGGGGACCTTTCCCCTGCAAAAACAAGTTTAAAGGAGAAAAGCAATGCTTGATGTTCATTCTTGTACTGTATTTTTAAACATCTTTATTAAATCTCATTTTAGAGAGGAACAAATGTACACATATATTAATAGATGAGAAAACAAGCCATAGTAACATATTTCATGCAGTTAACATATATGTTTTGCTTTTAACAATTATTCAGTCCAGCATTGCATAAATTACTTAATTCCTGCCTTCTATTAAACCTCACTCCTCCTCCTGAACATTATTCTGCATGTACATTTCCATTTATTTGTATATAAGTTGCTCGTTCCCTTTCCTAAATATCTCACCTCCATTTATTTTATCTCCCTTACAGTAATCGGCACTTCAGTCATAGCTAGTTTCGATTCTGATTTCTATTTTCTAGTAATTGATTTTTTTGTCAGTCAGTAATATTAAACTTAGTAAAGGTCTTATTATATCTAAGCAATTTGGATCCTATGTCCCAGATCAGAATAATGAATTTGCTTCCCCATCATTTCTGGCAAAGTGCTCTATAAAGAATTTCTAAAGTCTGCCAACTCATTACATTCCCAACAACGTATTCCCAATTACCCCTCTCTTTCCCATCATACTTCAAGGATTTGCTATCTACTGGAGGAAAAATTCTTTGAAGTCTGTTTGAAATTTTAAAATACACATGCAAAAATTTCCAGTCAAAAGCCTAACCCTTCTGAATTTTCCATAGTTGGGAGCTATACAGATGTCATCCATTCTTTCTTTGTTAATCATCTTTCCAGTCTTTCTTTCCAATATTTTCTAACCCCCTCCCAATGATTCTTATGGTATTTCTTAACTGCAGCTTCTGTTCTACCTGCAACTAAAAACTCTACCAAAGCTAATCTCTCACTTAGCACCCCCATCCCTTTCTCTTTGCCTATACTCTGTTATCAGTCCCTGGTACTTAAGGCAGTCTGTAACTTGCAGTCCAAACCTCTGCTTGACCTCATCCCACTGAGATACCTTTCCCTCACTAATTATTTGCTCCTAGTACCCGGATTCTTTTACTAATTTTCTTCAGTAAATTCCAGCTGTTCATATATGTTTTATGCCCCCTGCTTGCAGTCATCCCTATTGGAAAAACCTACTGTCTCCATTCTTAAATTGGCAAAGTTCTTAATTTGTACAGCAGCATTTTAAGTATTATACATGGTTGTTGTTATTCTCCTTAAAGACCTGCATCCAAAATCCTACTCTGTCCTCATTTCCCTGTTTATCATCACCCCTTTCCAGGTTTATACACTTCTGCTTGTGTAATGTATATGAGCTTTAACTGAGTAGCTCTGAAGTATCCCTTCAAATCTGGTAATTCTAAACCACCTTCTTTCAAGGAAAAAATCAACTTACCCATGTAGCCTTCTTGCCCTACCAAAAGATTCCTTCAATTATGTTATTAATTATCATCCACAAGTTCTCATATGGTTGATAATAATATGCTTGACATGTATATAAAATTAAGGGGACTAAAAACATTTTCACAGCTAGTATCTATCCATATGCACAATCAAGAGATTCCAGCTTCTCAATTTTTTATTATCGTTTGTGTAGTCTCTTCTTACATAACCTTAGCTGCCATAATAGAATCATTTTTAATCCTTACACCTAAGTACTTTATCTAATCATGTTCTCATAAATATGAGTATTGTTGAAATAATTCACATTGATTATATAGTTTACTACTATAGCTTTTGTTTTATCTTCATTATTTTTTTTATCCTGAAAATACTTTAATCTGTCTCAAAATGTTCCATAATGCCAAAATGTCCTTTTGTGGATTTATCAAGTAATAAAAAGCTCTAAATACTAAAGTCAATTAACAAATGGGGAAAAAGGAGAACCCGGCTTAGCTCCTCTGTTCAAACATAGCTTATCAAAGAGGACCCCCCCCCCACACACCTTTAATTCTTGCATCCAACTCTTCATGTAGCCCCCTAATTAACTGTATTATTCTTTCAGGGAATAAAAAGGATACCATTGCCTTACTCATAAAATCCCAGCTAATAATCAAATGCTTTCTCTGCATCAGTATCCACCAACAACAGCAGCATTTTCTTGCACTTTGCTGCCCTCTGAATCATCATTGTTATATTAATAGTGTCAAATGTTTGCCTCCCCTTTCAGAAAACTGCATTGAACCATATCTATCAATTTTGGCAACACAATTGCCATTCTCTTAGCTAGCATTCAAATCACTTTAGAATCATGGTTTAACATTGAAATAGGTCCATATGAAGCTAGATGTGAAGGGTCTTTACCCACTTTGGGTAATACAGCCACCATAGCTTTCTTCCAAGATGCTGATACCCCCTCCCTTTAAAATACTGTTAAACAAAACCTTCCAGATCTTTATCACTTTCTTCCAATCCAGCTTCCAGACTTCCACAAGAATACCATCTTTTTCTGGAGACCTTTCCATTTCTTGATTATACAACACCATTTTTATTTTGTCTTTTCCTATCTTAGCTGTTAATTGTTGAACTTCATCTTTCTCTAACCTTGGCATAATTAAGATTTCCAAAAAAGTTTCAATATTTGCCTTTTTATGGTTTTCACATTCCTTTGCTTTTTACAAAATGTCATAAAATCTTTAAAATATCTCTAATCCCTCTATAGGATCTTTGGTTATTTTTCTTGTTTTAGGCTTCTCTACTTTTTGTTGCCCAGGTCACTGTGCTAAAGTTTTTTCTGCTCTGGAGTTATCAAAAGTTGTTTAATGGCAACATTTTTAAACTCATGCATATTACCCAAATACTGCCTTACTTTCCCTTTGGCATTCTGCAGTTGTTCATTTCCTTGTTCTGTGAGATTCCTATTATTCTGCAATACTTTAATCTTTGTCAGTCCTCCACTAAGTAATTCCTATGACTTTTTCCCCATATCTCTTCTCTCATATTTTACCATGTTATTAAACTCTATTTTAATTTTGTCCACCTCACTAGCTATCCTTTCTGAAGAAGTGTACATATTCCCTATTAACTCTCAGATCATTTCTACTACATATTATTTAAATTCCTCTTTTTGTAACAGATAGGAAGAGAATGCCAGTGTCTCATTTTTATTTCACTACCCTACATCTTTAATTTAGTTTTTATTAGTTTGTATTGGTGGACAATCTGAAATAGTTATTGAATCTGTGTTAAAGCTTTTAATTAAATAGCCCTGCTCTGGTGAAATACAATTTATATCCGGTCTAGCCCAATTATTGTATCTTGTGGAACAATGTACACATTCTGTTTATGTTCCTGCTAATGAATTCATATCTTTCATACCAAATATTCTCATATATTTCTTCAGAAATCTATCTTATTTTGTTATACTTTCTTTCTGGGTCACACTGAGATTTCCTTAATCAAGTTCTAATTCCTACCCAAAAATAATATTCCCTGTGGCAAGCTTATTATTTCTCCCCAAATTATCTTCAGCTCCATAATAGCGGTTGTAGGTGGAATATAAATACATGCTAGCATAATCTTTCCCTCCAGCCAGTAACCCCTTACTACCACAAATCTACCATTCTTTTCCATTTTTCTTCTGTCACTATTGGAGCCCATCTAGCAATCAGCAACATTATTCCCCCCTTTCCTTTGTCTCTGATATTCTGCTGAAGAACCACTCTAAAATTCATTTTTTGTCAAATTCACATGCTCATTTCTATTCAAATGTGTATTCTGCAACATTGCTGTTTGCACTCTGTGCTTATTAATACAATTTAATACTCTTTGCTTTTTGTCTGTACATTTAAGGCCATTTACATTTCATGATAATATGGAAAAAAATAACCATTATTATAGAACACTACTACTCCCACCTGTTATATAAAACAGTTCTACTGAATTTATGTTTCTAACTTTTAGTTTAAATGCACAAAGGTTTAGTAGGCTGATCTTTATGTAGTTCCTTCTTGTCATCTTCATTTGAACCTATGACACATTTTTCAAGACTTTTTGCTTCATTGAAAACACTCAAACAAAAAACTAAATAGGATTTCAGTACCCACATTCCTCTTCAACTTACAACAAACATGCACAATTATGTACATTTTCAAAAATATGGAGTTTACTCCATCAGATAGGAGAAGTCACCCTAAACTGACAGTTTCACCCACAAGCACCACCTATTCTAAAAGTAAGGGCTTCAATGCTAGAGCGCATGTTAAAGCCTGCATTCCCACTTAAACTAATTTATTCTTATCTCTAGTCCCCTCACAGATGTAAAAAAAAAAAAAAAAAACAGCACACATGCTTTCAGTAAACATTAGCCCTAAGAAAAAGTGCACTGGCTACCTGTAAATGAATAAATTAATTTGTCACTCTAATATTAACTACATTAAAGTACTAAGGCTACTGGGGAGGTGATATAACTTATTTACTTCTTGTTTTAAGTCATTTGAGAGTGGACCATAATAAATGTTCTTCTCTCCTTAATGCAGTCTGTATATCTGTATATTTATAATAGTAAAGCAAAATATTTGATTACACATTACAATCTTGTCAGCATGGAAGCCCCTAAGTAGTGCATTCTGTGATATAATAAATTAAAAAATCATAGTGGCCACTTGAATTGACGCAAGTATATCAGTAGTGTAGAAAATCTCAAACTATGATTTAAAATCATACAAACATGAAGGTTGTGCGTCAGAGCTGGTAACTCGGCACGTAAAAATCAACTACCAATCATTAGCGGACCGGAGTTCCACTGTGGCGACCCCTAACCGGGAAAAGCCGAAAGACACAAACAAACAAACATACATTATATATAGTTTGGGGTGGGGTTATTCTTTTAAATGATGTGTTTCTTAAAACGTAGAAAAGAAAATGATTGTAGTGTTATGTGAACTCATAATGGCAACCCAATTCCATTTTTGTCAGATATTATGAATATACAGCTCAATGATTAAGGTGTAAGTTTATTTTGCATAGTTAATGAACTTTATGCAAAATTCTGTTAGACTCTGTTTTATTTCTTTTAAACCAGCAAGTTTTAACTGAGTGCAGTGGAATAGTGATATGGAGTATTTCAGCTGTCTTTCACTTTGTCGACGTTCAGTTTTGTTGCCCCCTTTCTCACAACTGAATGGTCAGCTGTGCATTCTGTTTGAGAGAGTCAAATAGATTGACTTTGTCTCTAAATATACTTCTTCTCTGAATTTCTGTGACAGAGTCAATGCATCTAGACATTGACATATGGGTGCAGACCCCCCAGTCAGGGGTAAGAAACAATTTTTTTGTGAATGTGCTGCTGATCACCAGTATAAGCATTTTTAGTGATTTTACAGTGAGAACTTGAGCAACTGGTACTCAATTTAATATAGCTAGGACAGCTAACATAGCTCTAACAGCCTCCA